>NW_026916120.1:0-37175 GCF_034315485.1 Pezoporus occidentalis
CAGGATTTAAAGCTTGTGCTGGACCTGTTCAGCACACAATCACCTTTACATTGGTGCATCCATCGTTGCTTTCACTGCTCCCTTTCATACAGGAAAAGCATTTGAATGGAGTCAGTTCAGAGCCTGCTCTCTGCTGGCAGCAACACAGTCAGCACAGAATGAACAGTGGCATCTGCTCCCACAGCAGAAGAACCAGCAGGGAAAGCTAGTGCTGGGCCTCTTCAGCACACAGGCTGCTTTGCAACGGTGTCACCATCATTGCAGTCTCTCCTCGGTTTCATACCTAAAAGTCCATTTGAATCCAAATTCTCAGCTGGTCGCTCTCAGCTGCAGGCAGCACAGTGAGTACAGCACGAACGTTTGGCCTCTGCTCCCACAGCAGAAGTGTCAGGATTGAAAGCTTGTGCTGGACCTGTTCAGCACACAATCACCTTTACATTGGTGCATCCATCGTTGCTTTCACTGCTCCCTTTCATACAGGAAAAGCATTTGAATGGAGTCAGTTCAGAGCCTGCTCTCTGCTGGCAGCAACACAGTCAGCACAGAACGAACAGTGGCATCTGCTCCCACAGCAGAAGAACCAGCAGGGAAAGCTAGTGCTGGGCCTCTTCAGCACACAGGCAGCTTTGCAACGGTGTCACCATCATTGCAGTCTCTCCTCGGTTTCATACCTAAAACTCCATTTGAATCCAAATTCTCAGCTGGTCGCTCTCAGCTGCAGGCAGCACAGTGATTACAGCACGAACGTTTGGCTTCTGCTCCCACAGCAGAAGAGCCAGGATTGAAAGCTTGTGCTGGACCTGTTCAGCACACAATCACCTTTACATTGGTGCATCCATCGTTGCTTTCACTGCTCCCTTTCATACAGGAAAAGCATTTGAATGGAATCAGTTCAGAGCCTGCTCTCTGCTGGCAGCAACACAGTCAGCACAGAAAGAACAGTGGCATCTGCTCCCACAGCAGAAGAACCAGCAGGGAAAGCTAGTGCTGGGCCTCTTCAGCACACAGGCTGCTTTGCAACGGTGTCACCATCATTGCAGTCTCTCCTCAGTTTCATACCTAAAACTCCATTTGAATCCAAATTCTCAGCTGGTCGCTTTCAGCTGCCCAGCAGCACAGTGAGTACAGCACGAACGTTTGGCTTCTGCTCCCACAGCAGAAGAGCCAGGATTGAAAGCTTGTGCTGGACCTGTTCAGCACACAATCACCTTTACATTGGTGCATCCATCGTTGCTTTCACTGCTCCCTTTCATACAGGAAAAGCATTTGAATGGAATCAGTTCAGAGCCTGCTCTCTGCTGCGCAGCAACACAGTCAGCACAGAAGGAACAGTGGCATCTGCTCCCACAGCAGAAGAACCAGCAGGGAAAGCTAGTGCTGGGCCTCTTCAGCACACAGGCTGCTTTGCAACGGTGTCACCATCATTGCAGTCTCTCCTCGGTTTCATACCTAAAAGTCCATTTGAATCCAAATTCTCAGCTGGTCGCTATCAGCTGCAGGCAGCACAGTGAGTACAGCACGAACGTTTGGCCTCTGCTCCCACAGCAGAAGTGTCAGGATTGAAAGCTTGTGCTGGACCTGTTCAGCACACAATCACCTTTACATTGGTGCATCCATCGTTGCTTTCACTGCTCCTTTTCATACAGGAAAAGCATTTGAATGGAATCAGTTCAGAGCCTGCTCTCTGCTGGCAGCAACACAGTCAGCACAGAAAGAACAGTGGCATCTGCTCCCACAGCAGAAGAACCAGCAGGGAAAGCTAGTGCTGGGCCTCTTCAACACACAGGCTGCTTTGCAACGGTGTCACCATCATTGCAGTCTCTCCTCGGTTTCATACCTAAAAGTCCATTTGAATCCAAATTATCAGCTGGTCGCTCTCAGCTGCAGGCAGCACAGTGAGTACAGCACGAACGTTTGGCTTCTGCTCCCACAGCAGAAGTGTCAGGATTGAAAGCTTGTGCTGGACCTGTTCAGCACACAATCACCTTTACATTGGTGCATCCATCGTTGCTTTCACTGCTCCCTTTCATACAGGAAAAGCATTTGAATGGAGTCAGTTCAGAGCCTGCTCTCTGCTGGCAGCAACACAGTCAGCACAGAACGAACAGTGGCATCTGCTCCCACAGCAGAAGAACCAGCAGGGAAAGCTAGTGCTGGGCCTCTTCAGCACACAGGCTGCTTTGCAACGGTGTCACCATCATTGCAGTCTCTCCTCGGTTTCATACCTAAAAGTCCATTTGAATCCAAATTCTCAGCTGGTCGCTCTCAGCTGCAGGCAGCACAGTGAGTACAGCACGAACGTTTGGCTTCTGCTCCCACAGCAGAAGAGCCAGGATTGAAAGCTTGTGCTGGACCTGTTCAGCACACAATCACCTTTACATTGGTGCATCCATCGTTGCTTTCACTGCTCCCTTTCATACAGGAAAAGCATTTGAATGGAATCAGTTCAGAGCCTGCTCTCTGCTGGCAGCAACACAGTCAGCACAGAACGAACAGTGGCATCTGCTCCCACAGCAGAAGAACCAGCAGGGAAAGCTAGTGCTGGGCCTCTTCAGCACACAGGCTGCTTTGCAACGGTGTCACCATCATTGCAGTCTCTCCTCGGTTTCATACCTAAAAGTCCATTTGAATCCAAATTCTCAGCTGGTCGCTCTCAGCTGCAGGCAGCACAGTGAGTACAGCACGAACGTTTGGCCTCTGCTCCCACAGCAGAAGTGTCAGGATTGAAAGCTTGTGCTGGACCTGTTCAGCACACAATCACCTTTACATTGGTGCATCCATCGTTGCTTTCACTGCTCCCTTTCATACAGGAAAAGCATTTGAATGGAATCAGTTCAGAGCCTGCTCTCTGCTGGCAGCAACACAGTCAGCACAGAACGAACAGTGGCATCTGCTCCCACAGCAGAAGAACCAGCAGGGAAAGCTAGTGCTGGGCCTCTTCAGCACACAGGCTGCTTTGCAACGGTGTCACCATCATTGCAGTCTCTCCTCGGTTTCATACCTAAAAGTCCATTTGAATCCAAATTCTCAGCTGGTCGCTCTCAGCTGCAGGCAGCACAGTGAGTACAGCACGAACGTTTGGCTTCTGCTCCCACAGCAGAAGAGCCAGGAGGGAAAGCTTGTGCTGGACCTGTTCAGCACACAATCACCTTTACATTGGTGCATCCATCGTTGCTTTCACTGCTCCCTTTCATACAGGAAAAGCATTTGAATGGATCAGTTCAGAGCCTGCTCTCTGCTGGCAGCAACACAGTCAGCACAGAACGAACAGTGGCATCTGCTCCCACAGCAGAAGAACCAGCAGGGAAAGCTAGTGCTGGGCCTCTTCAGCACACAGGCTGCTTTGCAACGGTGTCACCATCATTGCAGTCTCTCCTCGGTTTCATACCTAAAAGTCCATTTGAATCCAAATTCTCAGCTGGTCGCTCTCAGCTGCAGGCAGCACAGTGAGTACAGCACGAACGTTTGGCTTCTGCTCCCACAGCAGAAGAGCCAGGATTGAAAGCTTGTGCTGGACCTGTTCAGCACACAATCACCTTTACATTGGTGCATCCATCGTTGCTTTCACTGCTCCCTTTCATACAGGAAAAGCATTTGAATGGAATCAGTTCAGAGCCTGCTCTCTGCTGGCAGCAACACAGTCAGCACAGAAGGAACAGTGGCATCTGCTCCCACAGCAGAAGAACCAGCAGGGAAAGCTAGTGCTGGGCCTCTTCAGCACACAGGCTGCTTTGCAACGGTGTCACCATCATTGCAGTCTCTCCTCGGTTTCATACCTAAAAGTCCATTTGAATCCAAATTCTCAGCTGGTCGCTCTCAGCTGCAGGCAGCACAGTGAGTACAGCACGAACGTTTGGCTTCTGCTCCCACAGCTGAAGAGCCAGGATTGAAAGCTTGTGCTGGACCTGTTCAGCACACAATCACCTTTACATTGGTGCATCCATCGTTGCTTTCACTGCTCCCTTTCATACAGGAAAAGCATTTGAATGGAATCAGTTCAGAGCCTGCTCTCTGCTGGCAGCAACACAGTCAGCACAGAAAGAACAGTGGCATCTGCTCCCACAGCAGAAGAACCAGCAGGGAAAGCTAGTGCTGGGCCTCTTCAGCACACAGGCTGCTTTGCAACGGTGTCACCATCATTGCAGTCTCTCTCCTCGGTTTCATACCTAAAAGTCCATTTGAATCCAAATTCTCAGCTGGTCGCTCTCAGCTGCAGGCAGCACAGTGAGTACAGCACGAACGTTTGGCTTCTGCTCCCACAGCAGAAGTGCCAGGATTGAAAGCTTGTGCTGGACCTGTTCAGCACACAATCACCTTTACATTGGTGCATCCATCGTTGCTTTCACTGCTCCCTTTCATACAGGAAAAGCATTTGAATGGAATCAGTTCAGAGCCTGCTCTCTGCTGGCAGCAACACAGTCAGCACAGAACGAACAGTGGCATCTGCTCCCACAGCAGAAGAACCAGCAGGGAAAGCTAGTGCTGGGCCTCTTCAGCACACAGGCTGCTTTGCAACGGTGTCACCATCATTGCAGTCTCTCCTCGGTTTCATACCTAAAAGTCCATTTGAATCCAAATTCTCAGCTGGTCGCTCTCAGCTGCAGGCAGCACAGTGAGTACAGCACGAACGTTTGGCTTCTGCTCCCACAGCAGAAGAGCCAGGATTGAAAGCTTGTGCTGGACCTGTTCAGCACACAATCACCTTTACATTGGTGCATCCATCGTTGCTTTCACTGCTCCCTTTCATACAGGAAAAGCATTTGAATGGAATCAGTTCAGAGCCTGCTCTCTGCTGCGCAGCAACACAGTCAGCACAGAAGGAACAGTGGCATCTGCTCCCACAGCAGAAGAACCAGCAGGGAAAGCTAGTGCTGGGCCTCTTCAGCACACAGGCTGCTTTGCAACGGTGTCACCATCATTGCAGTCTCTCCTCGGTTTCATACCTAAAACTCCATTTGAATCCAAATTCTCAGCTGGTCGCTCTCAGCTGCAGGCAGCACAGTGAGTACAGCACGAACGTTTGGCCTCTGCTCCCACAGCAGAAGAGTCAGGATTGAAAGCTTGTGCTGGACCTGTTCAGCACACAATCACCTTTACATTGGTGCATCCATCGTTGCTTTCACTGCTCCCTTTCATACAGGAAAAGCATTTGAATGGAATCAGTTCAGAGCCTGCTCTCTGCTGGCAGCAACACAGTCAGCACAGAAAGAACAGTGGCATCTGCTCCCACAGCAGAAGAACCAGCAGGGAAAGCTAGTGCTGGGCCTCTTCAGCACACAGGCTGCTTTGCAACGGTGTCACCATCATTGCAGTCTCTCCTCGGTTTCATACCTAAAAGTCCATTTGAATCCAAATTCTCAGCTGGTCGCTCTCAGCTGCAGGCAGCACAGTGAGTACAGCACGAACGTTTGGCTTCTGCTCCCACAGCAGAAGAGCCAGGATTGAAAGCTTGTGCTGGACCTGTTCAGCACACAATCACCTTTACATTGGTGCATCCATCGTTGCTTTCACTGCTCCCTTTCATACAGGAAAAGCATTTGAATGGAATCAGTTCAGAGCCTGCTCTCTGCTGGCAGCAACACAGTCAGCACAGAAAGAACAGTGGCATCTGCTCCCACAGCAGAAGAACCAGCAGGGAAAGCTAGTGCTGGGCCTCTTCAGCACACAGGCTGCTTTGCAACGGTGTCACCATCATTGCAGTCTCTCCTCGGTTTCATACCTAAAAGTCCATTTGAATCCAAATTCTCAGCTGGTCGCTCTCAGCTGCAGGCAGCACAGTGAGTACAGCACGAACGTTTGGCTTCTGCTCCCACAGCAGAAGAGCCAGGATTGAAAGCTTGTGCTGGACCTGTTCAGCACACAATCACCTTTACATTGGTGCATCCATCGTTGCTTTCACTGCTCCCTTTCATACAGGAAAAGCATTTGAATGGAATCAGTTCAGAGCCTGCTCTCTGCTGGCAGCAACACAGTCAGCACAGAACGAACAGTGGCATCTGCTCCCACAGCAGAAGAACCAGCAGGGAAAGCTAGTGCTGGGCCTCTTCAGCACACAGGCTGCTTTGCAACGGTGTCACCATCATTGCAGTCTCTCCTCGGTTTCATACCTAAAAGTCCATTTGAATCCAAATTCTCAGCTGGTCGCTCTCAGCTGCAGGCAGCACAGTGAGTACAGCACGAACGTTTGGCTTCTGCTCCCACAGCTGAAGAGCCAGGATTGAAAGCTTGTGCTGGACCTGTTCAGCACACAATCACCTTTACATTGGTGCATCCATCGTTGCTTTCACTGCTCCCTTTCATACAGGAAAAGCATTTGAATGGAATCAGTTCAGAGCCTGCTCTCTGCTGGCAGCAACACAGTCAGCACAGAATGAACAGTGGCATCTGCTCCCACAGCAGAAGAACCAGCAGGGAAAGCTAGTGCTGGGCCTCTTCAGCACACAGGCTGCTTTGCAACGGTGTCACCATCATTGCAGTCTCTCCTCGGTTTCATACCTAAAAGTCCATTTGAATCCAAATTCTCAGCTGGTCGCTCTCAGCTGCAGGCAGCACAGTGAGTACAGCACGAACGTTTGGCTTCTGCTCCCACAGCAGAAGAGCCAGGATTGAAAGCTTGTGCTGGACCTGTTCAGCACACAATCACCTTTACATTGGTGCATCCATCGTTGCTTTCACTGCTCCCTTTCATACAGGAAAAGCATTTGAATGGAATCAGTTCAGAGCCTGCTCTCTGCTGCGCAGCAACACAGTCAGCACAGAACGAACAGTGGCATCTGCTCCCACAGCAGAAGAACCAGCAGGGAAAGCTAGTGCTGGGCCTCTTCAGCACACAGGCTGCTTTGCAACGGTGTCACCATCATTGCAGTCTCTCCTCGGTTTCATACCTAAAAGTCCATTTGAATCCAAATTCTCAGCTGGTCGCTCTCAGCTGCAGGCAGCACAGTGAGTACAGCACGAACGTTTGGCTTCTGCTCCCACAGCAGAAGAGCCAGGATTGAAAGCTTGTGCTGGACCTGTTCAGCACACAATCACCTTTACATTGGTGCATCCATCGTTGCTTTCACTGCTCCCTTTCATACAGGAAAAGCATTTGAATGGAATCAGTTCAGAGCCTGCTCTCTGCTGGCAGCAACACAGTCAGCACAGAACGAACAGTGGCATCTGCTCCCACAGCAGAAGAACCAGCAGGGAAAGCTAGTGCTGGGCCTCTTCAGCACACAGGCTGCTTTGCAACGGTGTCACCATCGTTGCAGTCTCTCCTCAGTTTCACACCTAAAACTCCATTTGAATCCAAATTCTCAGCTGGTCTCTCTCAGCTGCAGGCAGCACAGTGAGTACAGCACGAACGTTTGGCTTCTGCTCCCACAGCAGAAGAGCCAGGATTGAAAGCTTGTGCTGGACCTGTTCAGCACACAATCACCTTTACATTGGTGCATCCATCGTTGCTTTCACTGCTCCCTTTCATACAGGAAAAGCATTTGAATGGAATCAGTTCAGAGCCTGCTCTCTGCTGGCAGCAACACAGTCAGCACAGAACGAACAGTGGCATCTGCTCCCACAGCAGAAGAACCAGCAGGGAAAGCTAGTGCTGGGCCTCTTCAGCACACAGGCTGCTTTGCAACGGTGTCACCATCATTGCAGTCTCTCCTCGGTTTCATACCTAAAAGTCCATTTGAATCCAAATTCTCAGCTGGTCGCTCTCAGCTGCAGGCAGCACAGTGAGTACAGCACGAACGTTTGGCTTCTGCTCCCACAGCAGAAGAGCCAGGATTGAAAGCTTGTGCTGGACCTGTTCAGCACACAATCACCTTTACATTGGTGCATCCATCGTTGCTTTCACTGCTCCCTTTCATACAGGAAAAGCATTTGAATGGAATCAGTTCAGAGCCTGCTCTCTGCTGGCAGCAACACAGTCAGCACAGAACGAACAGTGGCATCTGCTCCCACAGCAGAAGAACCAGCAGGGAAAGCTAGTGCTGGGCCTCTTCAGCACACAGGCTGCTTTGCAACGGTGTCACCATCATTGCAGTCTCTCCTCGGTTTCATACCTAAAAGTCCATTTGAATCCAAATTCTCAGCTGGTCGCTCTCAGCTGCAGGCAGCACAGTGAGTACAGCACGAACGTTTGGCCTCTGCTCCCACAGCAGAAGTGTCAGGATTGAAAGCTTGTGCTGGACCTGTTCAGCACACAATCACCTTTACATTGGTGCATCCATCGTTGCTTTCACTGCTCCCTTTCATACAGGAAAAGCATTTGAATGGAATCAGTTCAGAGCCTGCTCTCTGCTGGCAGCAACACAGTCAGCACAGAACGAACAGTGGCATCTGCTCCCACAGCAGAAGAACCAGCAGGGAAAGCTAGTGCTGGGCCTCTTCAGCACACAGGCTGCTTTGCAACGGTGTCACCATCATTGCAGTCTCTCCTCGGTTTCATACCTAAAAGTCCATTTGAATCCAAATTCTCAGCTGGTCTCTCTCAGCTGCAGGCAGCACAGTGAGTACAGCACGAACGTTTGGCTTCTGCTCCCACAGCAGAAGAGCCAGGATTGAAAGCTTGTGCTGGACCTGTTCAGCACACAATCACCTTTACATTGGTGCATCCATCGTTGCTTTCACTGCTCCCTTTCATACAGGAAAAGCATTTGAATGGAATCAGTTCAGAGCCTGCTCTCTGCTGGCAGCAACACAGTCAGCACAGAACGAACAGTGGCATCTGCTCCCACAGCAGAAGAACCAGCAGGGAAAGCTAGTGCTGGGCCTCTTCAGCACACAGGCTGCTTTGCAACGGTGTCACCATCATTGCAGTCTCTCCTCGGTTTCATACCTAAAAGTCCATTTGAATCCAAATTCTCAGCTGGTCGCTATCAGCTGCAGGCAGCACAGTGAGTACAGCACGAACGTTTGGCCTCTGCTCCCACAGCAGAAGTGTCAGGATTGAAAGCTTGTGCTGGACCTGTTCAGCACACAATCACCTTTACATTGGTGCATCCATCGTTGCTTTCACTGCTCCCTTTCATACAGGAAAAGCATTTGAATGGAATCAGTTCAGAGCCTGCTCTCTGCTGGCAGCAACACAGTCAGCACAGAAAGAACAGTGGCATCTGCTCCCACAGCAGAAGAACCAGCAGGGAAAGCTAGTGCTGGGCCTCTTCAGCACACAGGCTGCTTTGCAACGGTGTCACCATCATTGCAGTCTCTCCTCGGTTTCATACCTAAAAGTCCATTTGAATCCAAATTCTCAGCTGGTCGCTCTCAGCTGCAGGCAGCACAGTGAGTACAGCACGAACGTTTGGCTTCTGCTCCCACAGCAGAAGAGCCAGGATTGAAAGCTTGTGCTGGACCTGTTCAGCACACAATCACCTTTACATTGGTGCATCCATCGTTGCTTTCACTGCTCCCTTTCATACAGGAAAAGCATTTGAATGGAATCAGTTCAGAGCCTGCTCTCTGCTGGCAGCAACACAGTCAGCACAGAAAGAACAGTGGCATCTGCTCCCACAGCAGAAGAACCAGCAGGGAAAGCTAGTGCTGGGCCTCTTCAGCACACAGGCTGCTTTGCAACGGTGTCACCATCATTGCAGTCTCTCCTCAGTTTCACACCTAAAACTCCATTTGAATCCAAATTCTCAGCTGGTCTCTCTCAGCTGCAGGCAGCACAGTGAGTACAGCACGAACGTTTGGCTTCTGCTCCCACAGCAGAAGAGCCAGGATTGAAAGCTTGTGCTGGACCTGTTCAGCACACAATCACCTTTACATTGGTGCATCCATCGTTGCTTTCACTGCTCCCTTTCATACAGGAAAAGCATTTGAATGGAATCAGTTCAGAGCCTGCTCTCTGCTGCGCAGCAACACAGTCAGCACAGAACGAACAGTGGCATCTGCTCCCACAGCAGAAGAACCAGCAGGGAAAGCTAGTGCTGGGCCTCTTCAGCACACAGGCTGCTTTGCAACGGTGTCACCATCATTGCAGTCTCTCCTCGGTTTCATACCTAAAAGTCCATTTGAATCCAAATTCTCAGCTGGTCGCTCTCAGCTGCAGGCAGCACAGTGAGTACAGCACGAACGTTTGGCCTCTGCTCCCACAGCAGAAGTGTCAGGATTGAAAGCTTGTGCTGGACCTGTTCAGCACACAATCACCTTTACATTGGTGCATCCATCGTTGCTTTCACTGCTCCCTTTCATACAGGAAAAGCATTTGAATGGAATCAGTTCAGAGCCTGCTCTCTGCTGGCAGCAACACAGTCAGCACAGAATGAACAGTGGCATCTGCTCCCACAGCAGAAGAACCAGCAGGGAAAGCTAGTGCTGGGCCTCTTCAGCACACAGGCTGCTTTGCAACGGTGTCACCATCATTGCAGTCTCTCCTCGGTTTCATACCTAAAAGTCCATTTGAATCCAAATTCTCAGCTGGTCGCTCTCAGCTGCAGGCAGCACAGTGAGTACAGCACGAACGTTTGGCTTCTGCTCCCACAGCAGAAGAGTCAGGATTGAAAGCTTGTGCTGGACCTGTTCAGCACACAATCACCTTTACATTGGTGCATCCATCGTTGCTTTCACTGCTCCCTTTCATACAGGAAAAGCATTTGAATGGAATCAGTTCAGAGCCTGCTCTCTGCTGGCAGCAACACAGTCAGCACAGAACGAACAGTGGCATCTGCTCCCACAGCAGAAGAACCAGCAGGGAAAGCTAGTGCTGGGCCTCTTCAGCACACAGGCTGCTTTGCAACGGTGTCACCATCATTGCAGTCTCTCCTCGGTTTCATACCTAAAACTCCATTTGAATCCAAATTCTCAGCTGGTCGCTCTCAGCTGCAGGCAGCACAGTGAGTACAGCACGAACGTTTGGCTTCTGCTCCCACAGCAGAAGAGCCAGGATTGAAAGCTTGTGCTGGACCTGTTCAGCACACAATCACCTTTACATTGGTGCATCCATCGTTGCTTTCACTGCTCCCTTTCATACAGGAAAAGCATTTGAATGGAATCAGTTCAGAGCCTGCTCTCTGCTGCGCAGCAACACAGTCAGCACAGAATGAACAGTGGCATCTGCTCCCACAGCAGAAGAACCAGCAGGGAAAGCTAGTGCTGGGCCTCTTCAGCACACAGGCTGCTTTGCAACGGTGTCACCATCATTGCAGTCTCTCCTCGGTTTCATACCTAAAAGTCCATTTGAATCCAAATTCTCAGCTGGTCGCTCTCAGCTGCAGGCAGCACAGTGAGTACAGCACGAACGTTTGGCTTCTGCTCCCACAGCAGAAGAGCCAGGATTGAAAGCTTGTGCTGGACCTGTTCAGCACACAATCACCTTTACATTGGTGCATCCATCGTTGCTTTCACTGCTCCCTTTCATACAGGAAAAGCATTTGAATGGAATCAGTTCAGAGCCTGCTCTCTGCTGGCAGCAACACAGTCAGCACAGAAGGAACAGTGGCATCTGCTCCCACAGCAGAAGAACCAGCAGGGAAAGCTAGTGCTGGGCCTCTTCAGCACACAGGCTGCTTTGCAACGGTGTCACCATCATTGCAGTCTCTCCTCGGTTTCATACCTAAAAGTCCATTTGAATCCAAATTCTCAGCTGGTCGCTCTCAGCTGCAGGCAGCACAGTGAGTACAGCACGAACGTTTGGCTTCTGCTCCCACAGCAGAAGAGCCAGGATTGAAAGCTTGTGCTGGACCTGTTCAGCACACAATCACCTTTACATTGGTGCATCCATCGTTGCTTTCACTGCTCCCTTTCATACAGGAAAAGCATTTGAATGGAATCAGTTCAGAGCCTGCTCTCTGCTGGCAGCAACACAGTCAGCACAGAATGAACAGTGGCATCTGCTCCCACAGCAGAAGAACCAGCAGGGAAAGCTAGTGCTGGGCCTCTTCAGCACACAGGCTGCTTTGCAACGGTGTCACCATCATTGCAGTCTCTCCTCGGTTTCATACCTAAAAGTCCATTTGAATCCAAATTCTCAGCTGGTCGCTATCAGCTGCAGGCAGCACAGTGAGTACAGCACGAACGTTTGGCCTCTGCTCCCACAGCAGAAGTGTCAGGATTGAAAGCTTGTGCTGGACCTGTTCAGCACACAATCACCTTTACATTGGTGCATCCATCGTTGCTTTCACTGCTCCTTTTCATACAGGAAAAGCATTTGAATGGAATCAGTTCAGAGCCTGCTCTCTGCTGGCAGCAACACAGTCAGCACAGAAAGAACAGTGGCATCTGCTCCCACAGCAGAAGAACCAGCAGGGAAAGCTAGTGCTGGGCCTCTTCAACACACAGGCTGCTTTGCAACGGTGTCACCATCATTGCAGTCTCTCCTCGGTTTCATACCTAAAAGTCCATTTGAATCCAAATTCTCAGCTGGTCGCTTTCAGCTGCCCAGCAGCACAGTGAGTACAGCACGAACGTTTGGCCTCTGCTCCCACAGCAGAATTGTCAGGATTTAAAGCTTGTGCTGGACCTGTTCAGCACACAATCACCTTTACATTGGTGCATCCATCGTTGCTTTCACTGCTCCCTTTCATACAGGAAAAGCATTTGAATGGAATCAGTTCAGAGCCTGCTCTCTGCTGGCAGCAACACAGTCAGCACAGAACGAACAGTGGCATCTGCTCCCACAGCAGAAGAACCAGCAGGGAAAGCTAGTGCTGGGCCTCTTCAGCACACAGGCTGCTTTGCAACGGTGTCACCATCATTGCAGTCTCTCCTCGGTTTCATACCTAAAAGTCCATTTGAATCCAAATTCTCAGCTGGTCGCTCTCAGCTGCAGGCAGCACAGTGAGTACAGCACGAACGTTTGGCTTCTGCTCCCACAGCAGAAGAGCCAGGATTGAAAGCTTGTGCTGGACCTGTTCAGCACACAATCACCTTTACATTGGTGCATCCATCGTTGCTTTCACTGCTCCCTTTCATACAGGAAAAGCATTTGAATGGAATCAGTTCAGAGCCTGCTCTCTGCTGGCAGCAACACAGTCAGCACAGAACGAACAGTGGCATCTGCTCCCACAGCAGAAGAACCAGCAGGGAAAGCTAGTGCTGGGCCTCTTCAGCACACAGGCTGCTTTGCAACGGTGTCACCATCATTGCAG
Organism: Pezoporus occidentalis; assembly: GCF_034315485.1. NCBI lineage: Eukaryota > Metazoa > Chordata > Aves > Psittaciformes > Psittacidae > Pezoporus > Pezoporus occidentalis. Next base: position 13,077 of record NW_026916120.1, read on the forward strand.
TCTCTCCTCGGTTTCATACCTAAAAGTCCATTTGAATCCAAATTCTCAGCTGGTCGCTCTCAGCTGCAGGCAGCACAGTGAGTACAGCACGAACGTTTGGCTTCTGCTCCCACAGCAGAAGAGCCAGGATTGAAAGCTTGTGCTGGACCTGTTCAGCACACAATCACCTTTACATTGGTGCATCCATCGTTGCTTTCACTGCTCCCTTTCATACAGGAAAAGCATTTGAATGGAATCAGTTCAGAGCCTGCTCTCTGCTGGCAGCAACACAGTCAGCACAGAAAGAACAGTGGCATCTGCTCCCACAGCAGAAGAACCAGCAGGGAAAGCTAGTGCTGGGCCTCTTCAGCACACAGGCTGCTTTGCAACGGTGTCACCATCATTGCAGTCTCTCCTCGGTTTCATACCTAAAAGTCCATTTGAATCCAAATTCTCAGCTGGTCGCTCTCAGCTGCAGGCAGCACAGTGAGTACAGCACGAACGTTTGGCTTCTGCTCCCACAGCAGAAGAGCCAGGATTGAAAGCTTGTGCTGGACCTGTTCAGCACACAATCACCTTTACATTGGTGCATCCATCGTTGCTTTCACTGCTCCCTTTCATACAGGAAAAGCATTTGAATGGAATCAGTTCAGAGCCTGCTCTCTGCTGGCAGCAACACAGTCAGCACAGAACGAACAGTGGCATCTGCTCCCACAGCAGAAGAACCAGCAGGGAAAGCTAGTGCTGGGCCTCTTCAGCACACAGGCTGCTTTGCAACGGTGTCACCATCATTGCAGTCTCTCCTCGGTTTCATACCTAAAAGTCCATTTGAATCCAAATTCTCAGCTGGTCGCTCTCAGCTGCAGGCAGCACAGTGAGTACAGCACGAACGTTTGGCTTCTGCTCCCACAGCAGAAGAGCCAGGATTGAAAGCTTGTGCTGGACCTGTTCAGCACACAATCACCTTTACATTGGTGCATCCATCGTTGCTTTCACTGCTCCCTTTCATACAGGAAAAGCATTTGAATGGAATCAGTTCAGAGCCTGCTCTCTGCTGGCAGCAACACAGTCAGCACAGAACGAACAGTGGCATCTGCTCCCACAGCAGAAGAACCAGCAGGGAAAGCTAGTGCTGGGCCTCTTCAGCACACAGGCTGCTTTGCAACGGTGTCACCATCATTGCAGTCTCTCCTCGGTTTCATACCTAAAAGTCCATTTGAATCCAAATTCTCAGCTGGTCGCTCTCAGCTGCAGGCAGCACAGTGAGTACAGCACGAACGTTTGGCTTCTGCTCCCACAGCAGAAGAGCCAGGATTGAAAGCTTGTGCTGGACCTGTTCAGCACACAATCACCTTTACATTGGTGCATCCATCGTTGCTTTCACTGCTCCCTTTCATACAGGAAAAGCATTTGAATGGAATCAGTTCAGAGCCTGCTCTCTGCTGGCAGCAACACAGTCAGCACAGAAGGAACAGTGGCATCTGCTCCCACAGCAGAAGAACCAGCAGGGAAAGCTAGTGCTGGGCCTCTTCAGCACACAGGCTGCTTTGCAACGGTGTCACCATCATTGCAGTCTCTCCTCGGTTTCATACCTAAAAGTCCATTTGAATCCAAATTCTCAGCTGGTCGCTCTCAGCTGCAGGCAGCACAGTGAGTACAGCACGAACGTTTGGCTTCTGCTCCCACAGCAGAAGAGCCAGGATTGAAAGCTTGTGCTGGACCTGTTCAGCACACAATCACCTTTACATTGGTGCATCCATCGTTGCTTTCACTGCTCCCTTTCATACAGGAAAAGCATTTGAATGGAATCAGTTCAGAGCCTGCTCTCTGCTGGCAGCAACACAGTCAGCACAGAACGAACAGTGGCATCTGCTCCCACAGCAGAAGAACCAGCAGGGAAAGCTAGTGCTGGGCCTCTTCAGCACACAGGCTGCTTTGCAACGGTGTCACCATCATTGCAGTCTCTCCTCGGTTTCATACCTAAAAGTCCATTTGAATCCAAATTCTCAGCTGGTCGCTCTCAGCTGCAGGCAGCACAGTGAGTACAGCACGAACGTTTGGCTTCTGCTCCCACAGCAGAAGAGCCAGGATTGAAAGCTTGTGCTGGACCTGTTCAGCACACAATCACCTTTACATTGGTGCATCCATCGTTGCTTTCACTGCTCCCTTTCATACAGGAAAAGCATTTGAATGGAATCAGTTCAGAGCCTGCTCTCTGCTGGCAGCAACACAGTCAGCACAGAAAGAACAGTGGCATCTGCTCCCACAGCAGAAGAACCAGCAGGGAAAGCTAGTGCTGGGCCTCTTCAGCACACAGGCTGCTTTGCAACGGTGTCACCATCATTGCAGTCTCTCCTCGGTTTCATACCTAAAAGTCCATTTGAATCCAAATTCTCAGCTGGTCGCTCTCAGCTGCAGGCAGCACAGTGAGTACAGCACGAACGTTTGGCTTCTGCTCCCACAGCAGAAGAGCCAGGATTGAAAGCTTGTGCTGGACCTGTTCAGCACACAATCACCTTTACATTGGTGCATCCATCGTTGCTTTCACTGCTCCCTTTCATACAGGAAAAGCATTTGAATGGAATCAGTTCAGAGCCTGCTCTCTGCTGGCAGCAACACAGTCAGCACAGAAAGAACAGTGGCATCTGCTCCCACAGCAGAAGAACCAGCAGGGAAAGCTAGTGCTGGGCCTCTTCAACACACAGGCTGCTTTGCAACGGTGTCACCATCATTGCAGTCTCTCCTCGGTTTCATACCTAAAAGTCCATTTGAATCCAAATTCTCAGCTGGTCGCTCTCAGCTGCAGGCAGCACAGTGAGTACAGCACGAACGTTTGGCTTCTGCTCCCACAGCAGAAGTGTCAGGATTTAAAGCTTGTGCTGGACCTGTTCAGCACACAATCACCTTTACATTGGTGCATCCATCGTTGCTTTCACTGCTCCCTTTCATACAGGAAAAGCATTTGAATGGAGTCAGTTCAGAGCCTGCTCTCTGCTAACAGCAACACAGTCAGCACAGAACGAACAGTGGCATCTGCTCCCACAGCAGAAGAACCAGCAGGGAAAGCTAGTGCTGGGCCTCTTCAGCACACAGGCTGCTTTGCAACGGTGTCACCATCATTGCAGTCTCTCCTCAGTTTCATACCTAAAAGTCCATTTGAATCCAAATTCTCAGCTGGTCGCTCTCAGCTGCAGGCAGCACAGTGAGTACAGCACGAACGTTTGGCTTCTGCTCCCACAGCAGAAGAGCCAGGATTGAAAGCTTGTGCTGGACCTGTTCAGCACACAATCACCTTTACATTGGTGCATCCATCGTTGCTTTCACTGCTCCCTTTCATACAGGAAAAGCATTTGAATGGAATCAGTTCAGAGCCTGCTCTCTGCTGGCAGCAACACAGTCAGCACAGAACGAACAGTGGCATCTGCTCCCACAGCAGAAGAACCAGCAGGGAAAGCTAGTGCTGGGCCTCTTCAGCACACAGGCTGCTTTGCAACGGTGTCACCATCATTGCAGTCTCTCCTCGGTTTCATACCTAAAAGTCCATTTGAATCCAAATTCTCAGCTGGTCGCTCTCAGCTGCAGGCAGCACAGTGAGTACAGCACGAACGTTTGGCTTCTGCTCCCACAGCAGAAGAGCCAGGATTGAAAGCTTGTGCTGGACCTGTTCAGCACACAATCACCTTTACATTGGTGCATCCATCGTTGCTTTCACTGCTCCCTTTCATACAGGAAAAGCATTTGAATGGAATCAGTTCAGAGCCTGCTCTCTGCTGGCAGCAACACAGTCAGCACAGAACGAACAGTGGCATCTGCTCCCACAGCAGAAGAACCAGCAGGGAAAGCTAGTGCTGGGCCTCTTCAGCACACAGGCTGCTTTGCAACGGTGTCACCATCATTGCAGTCTCTCCTCGGTTTCATACCTAAAAGTCCATTTGAATCCAAATTCTCAGCTGGTCGCTCTCAGCTGCAGGCAGCACAGTGAGTACAGCACGAACGTTTGGCTTCTGCTCCCACAGCAGAAGAGCCAGGATTGAAAGCTTGTGCTGGACCTGTTCAGCACACAATCACCTTTACATTGGTGCATCCATCGTTGCTTTCACTGCTCCCTTTCATACAGGAAAAGCATTTGAATGGAATCAGTTCAGAGCCTGCTCTCTGCTGGCAGCAACACAGTCAGCACAGAACGAACAGTGGCATCTGCTCCCACAGCAGAAGAACCAGCAGGGAAAGCTAGTGCTGGGCCTCTTCAGCACACAGGCTGCTTTGCAACGGTGTCACCATCATTGCAGTCTCTCCTCGGTTTCATACCTAAAAGTCCATTTGAATCCAAATTCTCAGCTGGTCGCTCTCAGCTGCAGGCAGCACAGTGAGTACAGCACGAACGTTTGGCTTCTGCTCCCACAGCAGAAGAGCCAGGATTGAAAGCTTGTGCTGGACCTGTTCAGCACACAATCACCTTTACATTGGTGCATCCATCGTTGCTTTCACTGCTCCCTTTCATACAGGAAAAGCATTTGAATGGAATCAGTTCAGAGCCTGCTCTCTGCTGGCAGCAACACAGTCAGCACAGAAAGAACAGTGGCATCTGCTCCCACAGCAGAAGAACCAGCAGGGAAAGCTAGTGCTGGGCCTCTTCAGCACACAGGCTGCTTTGCAACGGTGTAACCATCATTGCAGTCTCTCCTCAGTTTCATACCTAAAACTCCATTTGAATCCAAATTCTCAGCTGGTCGCTTTCAGCTGCCCAGCAGCACAGTGAGTACAGCACGAACGTTTGGCTTCTGCTCCCACAGCTGAAGAGCCAGGATTGAAAGCTTGTGCTGGACCTGTTCAGCACACAATCACCTTTACATTGGTGCATCCATCGTTGCTTTCACTGCTCCCTTTCATACAGGAAAAGCATTTGAATGGAATCAGTTCAGAGCCTGCTCTCTGCTGCGCAGCAACACAGTCAGCACAGAATGAACAGTGGCATCTGCTCCCACAGCAGAAGAACCAGCAGGGAAAGCTAGTGCTGGGCCTCTTCAGCACACAGGCTGCTTTGCAACGGTGTCACCATCATTGCAGTCTCTCCTCGGTTTCATACCTAAAAGTCCATTTGAATCCAAATTCTCAGCTGGTCGCTCTCAGCTGCAGGCAGCACAGTGAGTACAGCACGAACGTTTGGCTTCTGCTCCCACAGCAGAAGTGTCAGGATTTAAAGCTTGTGCTGGACCTGTTCAGCACACAATCACCTTTACATTGGTGCATCCATCGTTGCTTTCACTGCTCCCTTTCATACAGGAAAAGCATTTGAATGGAATCAGTTCAGAGCCTGCTCTCTGCTGGCAGCAACACAGTCAGCACAGAACGAACAGTGGCATCTGCTCCCACAGCAGAAGAACCAGCAGGGAAAGCTAGTGCTGGGCCTCTTCAGCACACAGGCTGCTTTGCAACGGTGTCACCATCATTGCAGTCTCTCCTCGGTTTCATACCTAAAAGTCCATTTGAATCCAAATTCTCAGCTGGTCGCTCTCAGCTGCAGGCAGCACAGTGAGTACAGCACGAACGTTTGGCTTCTGCTCCCACAGCAGAAGAGCCAGGATTGAAAGCTTGTGCTGGACCTGTTCAGCACACAATCACCTTTACATTGGTGCATCCATCGTTGCTTTCACTGCTCCCTTTCATACAGGAAAAGCATTTGAATGGAATCAGTTCAGAGCCTGCTCTCTGCTGGCAGCAACACAGTCAGCACAGAACGAACAGTGGCATCTGCTCCCACAGCAGAAGAACCAGCAGGGAAAGCTAGTGCTGGGCCTCTTCAGCACACAGGCTGCTTTGCAACGGTGTCACCATCATTGCAGTCTCTCCTCGGTTTCATACCTAAAAGTCCATTTGAATCCAAATTCTCAGCTGGTCGCTCTCAGCTGCAGGCAGCACAGTGAGTACAGCACGAACGTTTGGCTTCTGCTCCCACAGCAGAAGAGCCAGGATTGAAAGCTTGTGCTGGACCTGTTCAGCACACAATCACCTTTACATTGGTGCATCCATCGTTGCTTTCACTGCTCCCTTTCATACAGGAAAAGCATTTGAATGGAATCAGTTCAGAGCCTGCTCTCTGCTGGCAGCAACACAGTCAGCACAGAAAGAACAGTGGCATCTGCTCCCACAGCAGAAGAACCAGCAGGGAAAGCTAGTGCTGGGCCTCTTCAGCACACAGGCTGCTTTGCAACGGTGTCACCATCATTGCAGTCTCTCCTCGGTTTCATACCTAAAAGTCCATTTGAATCCAAATTCTCAGCTGGTCGCTCTCAGCTGCAGGCAGCACAGTGAGTACAGCACGAACGTTTGGCCTCTGCTCCCACAGCAGAAGTGTCAGGATTGAAAGCTTGTGCTGGACCTGTTCAGCACACAATCACCTTTACATTGGTGCATCCATCGTTGCTTTCACTGCTCCCTTTCATACAGGAAAAGCATTTGAATGGAGTCAGTTCAGAGCCTGCTCTCTGCTGGCAGCAACACAGTCAGCACAGAACGAACAGTGGCATCTGCTCCCACAGCAGAAGAACCAGCAGGGAAAGCTAGTGCTGGGCCTCTTCAGCACACAGGCTGCTTTGCAACGGTGTCACCATCATTGCAGTCTCTCCTCGGTTTCATACCTAAAACTCCATTTGAATCCAAATTCTCAGCTGGTCGCTCTCAGCTGCAGGCAGCACAGTGAGTACAGCACGAACGTTTGGCTTCTGCTCCCACAGCAGAAGAGCCAGGATTGAAAGCTTGTGCTGGACCTGTTCAGCACACAATCACCTTTACATTGGTGCATCCATCGTTGCTTTCACTGCTCCCTTTCATACAGGAAAAGCATTTGAATGGAATCAGTTCAGAGCCTGCTCTCTGCTGGCAGCAACACAGTCAGCACAGAAGGAACAGTGGCATCTGCTCCCACAGCAGAAGAACCAGCAGGGAAAGCTAGTGCTGGGCCTCTTCAGCACACAGGCTGCTTTGCAACGGTGTCACCATCATTGCAGTCTCTCCTCGGTTTCATACCTAAAAGTCCATTTGAATCCAAATTCTCAGCTGGTCGCTCTCAGCTGCAGGCAGCACAGTGAGTACAGCACGAACGTTTGGCTTCTGCTCCCACAGCAGAAGAGCCAGGATTGAAAGCTTGTGCTGGACCTGTTCAGCACACAATCACCTTTACATTGGTGCATCCATCGTTGCTTTCACTGCTCCCTTTCATACAGGAAAAGCATTTGAATGGAATCAGTTCAGAGCCTGCTCTCTGCTGGCAGCAACACAGTCAGCACAGAACGAACAGTGGCATCTGCTCCCACAGCAGAAGAACCAGCAGGGAAAGCTAGTGCTGGGCCTCTTCAGCACACAGGCTGCTTTGCAACGGTGTCACCATCATTGCAGTCTCTCCTCGGTTTCATACCTAAAAGTCCATTTGAATCCAAATTCTCAGCTGGTCTCTCTCAGCTGCAGGCAGCACAGTGAGTACAGCACGAACGTTTGGCTTCTGCTCCCACAGCAGAAGAGCCAGGATTGAAAGCTTGTGCTGGACCTGTTCAGCACACAATCACCTTTACATTGGTGCATCCATCGTTGCTTTCACTGCTCCCTTTCATACAGGAAAAGCATTTGAATGGAATCAGTTCAGAGCCTGCTCTCTGCTGGCAGCAACACAGTCAGCACAGAAAGAACAGTGGCATCTGCTCCCACAGCAGAAGAACCAGCAGGGAAAGCTAGTGCTGGGCCTCTTCAGCACACAGGCTGCTTTGCAACGGTGTCACCATCATTGCAGTCTCTCCTCGGTTTCATACCTAAAAGTCCATTTGAATCCAAATTCTCAGCTGGTCGCTCTCAGCTGCAGGCAGCACAGTGAGTACAGCACGAACGTTTGGCTTCTGCTCCCACAGCAGAAGTGCCAGGATTGAAAGCTTGTGCTGGACCTGTTCAGCACACAATCACCTTTACATTGGTGCATCCATCGTTGCTTTCACTGCTCCCTTTCATACAGGAAAAGCATTTGAATGGAATCAGTTCAGAGCCTGCTCTCTGCTGGCAGCAACACAGTCAGCACAGAACGAACAGTGGCATCTGCTCCCACAGCAGAAGAACCAGCAGGGAAAGCTAGTGCTGGGCCTCTTCAGCACACAGGCTGCTTTGCAACGGTGTCACCATCATTGCAGTCTCTCCTCGGTTTCATACCTAAAAGTCCATTTGAATCCAAATTCTCAGCTGGTCGCTCTCAGCTGCAGGCAGCACAGTGAGTACAGCACGAACGTTTGGCTTCTGCTCCCACAGCAGAAGAGCCAGGATTGAAAGCTTGTGCTGGACCTGTTCAGCACACAATCACCTTTACATTGGTGCATCCATCGTTGCTTTCACTGCTCCCTTTCATACAGGAAAAGCATTTGAATGGAATCAGTTCAGAGCCTGCTCTCTGCTGGCAGCAACACAGTCAGCACAGAACGAACAGTGGCATCTGCTCCCACAGCAGAAGAACCAGCAGGGAAAGCTAGTGCTGGGCCTCTTCAGCACACAGGCTGCTTTGCAACGGTGTCACCATCATTGCAGTCTCTCCTCGGTTTCATACCTAAAAGTCCATTTGAATCCACAGTGATTACACCACGAACGTTTGGCTTCTGCTCCCACAGCAGAAGAGCCAGGAGGGAAAGCTTGTGCTGGACCTGTTCAGCACACAATCACCTTTACATTGGTGCATCCATCGTTGCTTTCACTGCTCCCTTTCATACAGGAAAAGCATTTGAATGGAATCAGTTCAGAGCCTGCTCTCTGCTGGCAGCAACACAGTCAGCACAGAACGAACAGTGGCATCTGCTCCCACAGCAGAAGAACCAGCAGGGAAAGCTAGTGCTGGGCCTCTTCAGCACACAGGCTGCTTTGCAACGGTGTCACCATCATTGCAGTCTCTCCTCAGTTTCACACCTAAAACTCCATTTGAATCCAAATTCTCAGCTGGTCTCTCTCAGCTGCAGGCAGCACAGTGAGTACAGCACGAACGTTTGGCTTCTGCTCCCACAGCAGAAGAGCCAGGATTGAAAGCTTGTGCTGGACCTGTTCAGCACACAATCACCTTTACATTGGTGCATCCATCGTTGCTTTCACTGCTCCCTTTCATACAGGAAAAGCATTTGAATGGAATCAGTTCAGAGCCTGCTCTCTGCTGCGCAGCAACACAGTCAGCACAGAAGGAACAGTGGCATCTGCTCCCACAGCAGAAGAACCAGCAGGGAAAGCTAGTGCTGGGCCTCTTCAGCACACAGGCTGCTTTGCAACGGTGTCACCATCATTGCAGTCTCTCCTCGGTTTCATACCTAAAAGTCCATTTGAATCCAAATTCTCAGCTGGTCGCTATCAGCTGCAGGCAGCACAGTGAGTACAGCACGAACGTTTGGCCTCTGCTCCCACAGCAGAAGTGTCAGGATTGAAAGCTTGTGCTGGACCTGTTCAGCACACAATCACCTTTACATTGGTGCATCCATCGTTGCTTTCACTGCTCCTTTTCATACAGGAAAAGCATTTGAATGGAATCAGTTCAGAGCCTGCTCTCTGCTGGCAGCAACACAGTCAGCACAGAACGAACAGTGGCATCTGCTCCCACAGCAGAAGAACCAGCAGGGAAAGCTAGTGCTGGGCCTCTTCAGCACACAGGCTGCTTTGCAACGGTGTCACCATCATTGCAGTCTCTCCTCGGTTTCATACCTAAAACTCCATTTGAATCCAAATTCTCAGCTGGTCTCTCTCAGCTGCAGGCAGCACAGTGAGTACAGCACGAACGTTTGGCTTCTGCTCCCACAGCAGAAGAGCCAGGATTGAAAGCTTGTGCTGGACCTGTTCAGCACACAATCACCTTTACATTGGTGCATCCATCGTTGCTTTCACTGCTCCCTTTCATACAGGAAAAGCATTTGAATGGAATCAGTTCAGAGCCTGCTCTCTGCTGGCAGCAACACAGTCAGCACAGAAAGAACAGTGGCATCTGCTCCCACAGCAGAAGAACCAGCAGGGAAAGCTAGTGCTGGGCCTCTTCAGCACACAGGCTGCTTTGCAACGGTGTCACCATCATTGCAGTCTCTCCTCGGTTTCATACCTAAAAGTCCATTTGAATCCAAATTCTCAGCTGGTCGCTCTCAGCTGCAGGCAGCACAGTGAGTACAGCACGAACGTTTGGCTTCTGCTCCCACAGCAGAAGAGCCAGGATTGAAAGCTTGTGCTGGACCTGTTCAGCACACAATCACCTTTACATTGGTGCATCCATCGTTGCTTTCACTGCTCCCTTTCATACAGGAAAAGCATTTGAATGGAATCAGTTCAGAGCCTGCTCTCTGCTGGCAGCAACACAGTCAGCACAGAACGAACAGTGGCATCTGCTCCCACAGCAGAAGAACCAGCAGGGAAAGCTAGTGCTGGGCCTCTTCAGCACACAGGCTGCTTTGCAACGGTGTCACCATCGTTGCAGTCTCTCCTCAGTTTCACACCTAAAACTCCATTTGAATCCAAATTCTCAGCTGGTCTCTCTCAGCTGCAGGCAGCACAGTGAGTACAGCACGAACGTTTGGCTTCTGCTCCCACAGCAGAAGAGCCAGGATTGAAAGCTTGTGCTGGACCTGTTCAGCACACAATCACCTTTACATTGGTGCATCCATCGTTGCTTTCACTGCTCCCTTTCATACAGGAAAAGCATTTGAATGGAATCAGTTCAGAGCCTGCTCTCTGCTGCGCAGCAACACAGTCAGCACAGAAGGAACAGTGGCATCTGCTCCCACAGCAGAAGAACCAGCAGGGAAAGCTAGTGCTGGGCCTCTTCAGCACACAGGCTGCTTTGCAACGGTGTCACCATCATTGCAGTCTCTCCTCGGTTTCATACCTAAAAGTCCATTTGAATCCAAATTCTCAGCTGGTCGCTATCAGCTGCAGGCAGCACAGTGAGTACAGCACGAACGTTTGGCCTCTGCTCCCACAGCAGAAGTGTCAGGATTGAAAGCTTGTGCTGGACCTGTTCAGCACACAATCACCTTTACATTGGTGCATCCATCGTTGCTTTCACTGCTCCTTCATACAGGAAAAGCATTTGAATGGAATCAGTTCAGAGCCTGCTCTCTGCTGGCAGCAACACAGTCAGCACAGAAAGAACAGTGGCATCTGCTCCCACAGCAGAAGAACCAGCAGGGAAAGCTAGTGCTGGGCCTCTTCAACACACAGGCTGCTTTGCAACGGTGTCACCATCATTGCAGTCTCTCCTCGGTTTCATACCTAAAAGTCCATTTGAATCCAAATTCTCAACTGGTCGCTCTCAGCTGCCCAGCAGCACAGTGAGTACAGCACGAACGTTTGGCCTCTGCTCCCACAGCAGAATTGTCAGGATTTAAAGCTTGTGCTGGACCTGTTCAGCACACAATCACCTTTACATTGGTGCATCCATCGTTGCTTTCACTGCTCCCTTTCATACAGGAAAAGCATTTGAATGGAGTCAGTTCAGAGCCTGCTCTCTGCTGGCAGCAACACAGTCAGCACAGAACGAACAGTGGCATCTGCTCCCACAGCAGAAGAACCAGCAGGGAAAGCTAGTGCTGGGCCTCTTCAGCACACAGGCTGCTTTGCAACGGTGTCACCATCATTGCAGTCTCTCCTCGGTTTCATACCTAAAAGTCCATTTGAATCCAAATTCTCAGCTGGTCGCTCTCAGCTGCAGGCAGCACAGTGAGTACAGCACGAACGTTTGGCTTCTGCTCCCACAGCAGAAGAGCCAGGATTGAAAGCTTGTGCTGGACCTGTTCAGCACACAATCACCTTTACATTGGTGCATCCATCGTTGCTTTCACTGCTCCCTTTCATACAGGAAAAGCATTTGAATGGAATCAGTTCAGAGCCTGCTCTCTGCTGGCAGCAACACAGTCAGCACAGAACGAACAGTGGCATCTGCTCCCACAGCAGAAGAACCAGCAGGGAAAGCTAGTGCTGGGCCTCTTCAGCACACAGGCTGCTTTGCAACGGTGTCACCATCATTGCAGTCTCTCCTCGGTTTCATACCTAAAAGTCCATTTGAATCCAAATTCTCAGCTGGTCGCTCTCAGCTGCAGGCAGCACAGTGAGTACAGCACGAACGTTTGGCTTCTGCTCCCACAGCAGAAGTGTCAGGATTGAAAGCTTGTGCTGGACCTGTTCAGCACACAATCACCTTTACATTGGTGCATCCATCGTTGCTTTCACTGCTCCCTTTCATACAGGAAAAGCATTTGAATGGAATCAGTTCAGAGCCTGCTCTCTGCTGGCAGCAACACAGTCAGCACAGAACGAACAGTGGCATCTGCTCCCACAGCAGAAGAACCAGCAGGGAAAGCTAGTGCTGGGCCTCTTCAGCACACAGGCTGCTTTGCAACGGTGTCACCATCATTGCAGTCTCTCCTCGGTTTCATACCTAAAACTCCATTTGAATCCAAATTCTCAGCTGGTCGCTCTCAGCTGCAGGCAGCACAGTGAGTACAGCACGAACGTTTGGCTTCTGCTCCCACAGCAGAAGAGCCAGGATTGAAAGCTTGTGCTGGACCTGTTCAGCACACAATCACCTTTACATTGGTGCATCCATCGTTGCTTTCACTGCTCCCTTTCATACAGGAAAAGCATTTGAATGGAATCAGTTCAGAGCCTGCTCTCTGCTGGCAGCAACACAGTCAGCACAGAACGAACAGTGGCATCTGCTCCCACAGCAGAAGAACCAGCAGGGAAAGCTAGTGCTGGGCCTCTTCAGCACACAGGCTGCTTTGCAACGGTGTCACCATCATTGCAGTCTCTCCTCGGTTTCATACCTAAAAGTCCATTTGAATCCAAATTCTCAGCTGGTCGCTATCAGCTGCAGGCAGCACAGTGAGTACAGCACGAACGTTTGGCCTCTGCTCCCACAGCAGAAGTGTCAGGATTGAAAGCTTGTGCTGGACCTGTTCAGCACACAATCACCTTTACATTGGTGCATCCATCGTTGCTTTCACTGCTCCCTTTCATACAGGAAAAGCATTTGAATGGAATCAGTTCAGAGCCTGCTCTCTGCTGGCAGCAACACAGTCAGCACAGAAAGAACAGTGGCATCTGCTCCCACAGCAGAAGAACCAGCAGGGAAAGCTAGTGCTGGGCCTCTTCAACACACAGGCTGCTTTGCAACGGTGTCACCATCATTGCAGTCTCTCCTCGGTTTCATACCTAAAAGTCCATTTGAATCCAAATTCTCAACTGGTCGATTTCAGCTGCCCAGCAGCACAGTGAGTACAGCACGAACGTTTGGCCTCTGCTCCCACAGCAGAATTGTCAGGATTTAAAGCTTGTGCTGGACCTGTTCAGCACACAATCACCTTTACATTGGTGCATCCATCGTTGCTTTCACTGCTCCCTTTCATACAGGAAAAGCATTTGAATGGAGTCAGTTCAGAGCCTGCTCTCTGCTGGCAGCAACACAGACAGCACAGAACGAACAGTGGCATCTGCTCCCGCAGCAGAAGAAAGAACAGTGGCATCTGCTCCCACAGCAGAAGAACCAGCAGGGAAAGCTAGTGCTGGGCCTCTTCAGCACACAGGCTGCTTTGCAACGGTGTCACCATCATTGCAGTCTCTCCTCGGTTTCATACCTAAAAGTCCATTTGAATCCAAATTCTCAGCTGGTCGCTCTCAGCTGCAGGCAGCACAGTGAGTACAGCACGAACGTTTGGCCTCTGCTCCCACAGCAGAAGTGTCAGGATTGAAAGCTTGTGCTGGACCTGTTCAGCACACAATCACCTTTACATTGGTGCATCCATCGTTGCTTTCACTGCTCCCTTTCATACAGGAAAAGCATTTGAATGGAGTCAGTTCAGAGCCTGCTCTCTGCTGGCAGCAACACAGTCAGCACAGAACGAACAGTGGCATCTGCTCCCACAGCAGAAGAACCAGCAGGGAAAGCTAGTGCTGGGCCTCTTCAGCACACAGGCTGCTTTGCAACGGTGTCACCATCATTGCAGTCTCTCCTCGGTTTCATACCTAAAAGTCCATTTGAATCCAAATTCTCAGCTGGTCTCTCTCAGCTGCAGGCAACACAGTGAGTACAGCACGAACGTTTGGCTTCTGCTCCCACAGCAGAAGAGCCAGGATTGAAAGCTTGTGCTGGACCTGTTCAGCACACAATCACCTTTACATTGGTGCATCCATCGTTGCTTTCACTGCTCCCTTTCATACAGGAAAAGCATTTGAATGGAATCAGTTCAGAGCCTGCTCTCTGCTGCGCAGCAACACAGTCAGCACAGAACGAAGAGTGGCATCTGCTCCCACAGCAGAAGAACCAGCAGGGAAAGCTAGTGCTGGGCCTCTTCAGCACACAGGCTGCTTTGCAACGGTGTCACCATCATTGCAGTCTCTCCTCGGTTTCATACCTAAAAGTCCATTTGAATCCAAATTCTCAGCTGGTCGCTCTCAGCTGCAGGCAGCACAGTGAGTACAGCACGAACGTTTGGCCTCTGCTCCCACAGCAGAAGTGTCAGGATTGAAAGCTTGTGCTGGACCTGTTCAGCACACAATCACCTTTACATTGGTGCATCCATCGTTGCTTTCACTGCTCCCTTTCATACAGGAAAAGCATTTGAATGGAATCAGTTCAGAGCCTGCTCTCTGCTGCGCAGCAACACAGTCAGCACAGAACGAACAGTGGCATCTGCTCCCACAGCAGAAGAACCAGCAGGGAAAGCTAGTGCTGGGCCTCTTCAGCACACAGGCTGCTTTGCAACGGTGTCACCATCATTGCAGTCTCTCCTCGGTTTCATACCTAAAAGTCCATTTGAATCCAAATTCTCAGCTGGTCTCTCTCAGCTGCAGGCAGCACAGTGAGTACAGCACGAACGTTTGGCTTCTGCTCCCACAGCAGAAGAGCCAGGAGGGAAAGCTTGTGCTGGACCTGTTCAGCACACAATCACCTTTACATTGGTGCATCCATCGTTGCTTTCACTGCTCCCTTTCATACAGGAAAAGCATTTGAATGGAATCAGTTCAGAGCCTGCTCTCTGCTGCGCAGCAACACAGTCAGCACAGAACGAAGAGTGGCATCTGCTCCCACAGCAGAAGAACCAGCAGGGAAAGCTAGTGCTGGGCCTCTTCAGCACACAGGCTGCTTTGCAACGGTGTCACTATCATTGCAGTCTCTCCTCGGTTTCATACCTAAAAGTCCATTTGAATCCAAATTCTCAGCTGGTCGCTCTCAGCTGCAGGCAGCACAGTGAGTACAGCACGAACGTTTGGCCTCTGCTCCCACAGCAGAAGTGTCAGGATTGAAAGCTTGTGCTGGACCTGTTCAGCACACAATCACCTTTACATTGGTGCATCCATCGTTGCTTTCACTGCTCCCTTTCATACAGGAAAAGCATTTGAATGGAATCAGTTCAGAGCCTGCTCTCTGCTGGCAGCAACACAGTCAGCACAGAAAGAACAGTGGCATCTGCTCCCACAGCAGAAGAACCAGCAGGGAAAGCTAGTGCTGGGCCTCTTCAGCACACAGGCTGCTTTGCAACGGTGTCACCATCATTGCAGTCTCTCCTCGGTTTCATACCTAAAAGTCCATTTGAATCCAAATTCTCAGCTGGTCGCTCTCAGCTGCAGGCAGCACAGTGAGTACCGCACGAACGTTTGGCCTCTGCTCCCACAGCAGAAGTGTCAGGATTGAAAGCTTGTGCTGGACCTGTTCAGCACACAATCACCTTTACATTGGTGCATCCATCGTTGCTTTCACTGCTCCCTTTCATACAGGAAAAGCATTTGAATGGAATCAGTTCAGAGCCTGCTCTCTGCTGGCAGCAACACAGTCAGCACAGAAAGAACAGTGGCATCTGCTCCCACAGCAGAAGAACCAGCAGGGAAAGCTAGTGCTGGGCCTCTTCAGCACACAGGCTGCTTTGCAACGGTGTCACCATCATTGCAGTCTCTCCTCGGTTTCATACCTAAAAGTCCATTTGAATCCAAATTCGCAGCTGGTCACTCTCAGCTGCAGGCAGCACAGTGAGTACAGCACGAACGTTTGGCTTCTGCTCCCACAGCAGAAGAGCCAGGATTGAAAGCTTGTGCTGGACCTGTTCAGCACACAATCACCTTTACATTGGTGCATCCATCGTTGCTTTCACTGCTCCCTTTCATACAGGAAAAGCATTTGAATGGAATCAGTTCAGAGCCTGCTCTCTGCTGGCAGCAACACAGTCAGCACAGAACGAACAGTGGCATCTGCTCCCACAGCAGAAGAACCAGCAGGGAAAGCTAGTGCTGGGCCTCTTCAGCACACAGGCAGCTTTGCAACGGTGTCACCATCATTGCAGTCTCTCCTCGGTTTCATACCTAAAACTCCATTTGAATCCAAATTCTCAGCTGGTCTCTCTCAGCTGCAGGCAGCACAGTGATTACAGCACGAACGTTTGGCTTCTGCTCCCACAGCAGAAGAGCCAGGATTGAAAGCTTGTGCTGGACCTGTTCAGCACACAATCACCTTTACATTGGTGCATCCATCGTTGCTTTCACTGCTCCCTTTCAGACAGGAAAAGCATTTGAATGGAATCAGTTCAGAGCCTGCTCTCTGCTGGCAGCAACACAGCACAGAAGGAACAGTGGCATCTGCTCCCACAGCAGAAGAACCAGCAGGGAAAGCTAGTGCTGGGCCTCTTCAGCACACAGGCAGCTTTGCAACGGTGTCACCATCATTGCAGTCTCTCCTCGGTTTCATACCTAAAACTCCATTTGAATCCAAATTCTCAGCTGGTCGCTCTCAGCTGCCCAGCAGCACAGTGAGTACAGCACGAACGTTTGGCTTCTGCTCCCACAGCAGAAGAGCCAGGATTGAAAGCTTGTGCTGGACCTGTTCAGCACACAATCACCTTTACATTGGTGCATCCATCGTTGCTTTCACTGCTCCCTTTCATACAGGAAAAGCATTTGAATGGAATCAGTTCAGAGCCTGCTCTCTGCTGCGCAGCAACACAGTCAGCACAGAACGAACAGTGGCATCTGCTCCCACAGCAGAAGAACCAGCAGGGAAAGCTAGTGCTGGGCCTCTTCAGCACACAGGCTGCTTTGCAACGGTGTCACCATCGTTGCAGTCTCTCCTCAGTTTCACACCTAAAACTCCATTTGAATCCAAATTCTCAGCTGGTCTCTCTCAGCTGCAGGCAGCACAGTGAGTACAGCACGAACGTTTGGCCTCTGCTCCCACAGCAGAAGTGTCAGGATTGAAAGCTTGTGCTGGACCTGTTCAGCACACAATCACCTTTACATTGGTGCATCCATCGTTGCTTTCACTGCTCCCTTTCATACAGGAAAAGCATTTGAATGGAATCAGTTCAGAGCCTGCTCTCTGCTGGCAGCAACACAGTCAGCACAGAAAGAACAGTGGCATCTGCTCCCACAGCAGAAGAACCAGCAGGGAAAGCTAGTGCTGGGCCTCTTCAGCACACAGGCTGCTTTGCAACGGTGTCACCATCATTGCAGTCTCTCCTCGGTTTCATACCTAAAAGTCCATTTGAATCCAAATTCTCAGCTGGTCGCTCTCAGCTGCAGGCAGCACAGTGAGTACAGCACGAACGTTTGGCTTCTGCTCCCACAGCAGAAGAGCCAGGATTGAAAGCTTGTGCTGGACCTGTTCAGCACACAATCACCTTTACATTGGTGCATCCATCGTTGCTTTCACTGCTCCCTTTCATACAGGAAAAGCATTTGAATGGAATCAGTTCAGAGCCTGCTCTCTGCTGGCAGCAACACAGTCAGCACAGAACGAACAGTGGCATCTGCTCCCACAGCAGAAGAACCAGCAGGGAAAGCTAGTGCTGGGCCTCTTCAGCACACAGGCTGCTTTGCAACGGTGTCACCATCATTGCAGTCTCTCCTCGGTTTCATACCTAAAAGTCCATTTGAATCCAAATTCTCAGCTGGTCGCTCTCAGCTGCAGGCAGCACAGTGAGTACAGCACGAACGTTTGGCCTCTGCTCCCACAGCAGAAGTGTCAGGATTGAAAGCTTGTGCTGGACCTGTTCAGCACACAATCACCTTTACATTGGTGCATCCATCGTTGCTTTCACTGCTCCCTTTCATACAGGAAAAGCATTTGAATGGAATCAGTTCAGAGCCTGCTCTCTGCTGGCAGCAACACAGTCAGCACAGAAAGAACAGTGGCATCTGCTCCCACAGCAGAAGAACCAGCAGGGAAAGCTAGTGCTGGGCCTCTTCAGCACACAGGCTGCTTTGCAACGGTGTCACCATCATTGCAGTCTCTCCTCGGTTTCATACCTAAAAGTCCATTTGAATCCAAATTCTCAGCTGGTCGCTCTCAGCTGCAGGCAGCACAGTGAGTACAGCACGAACGTTTGGCTTCTGCTCCCACAGCAGAAGAGCCAGGATTGAAAGCTTGTGCTGGACCTGTTCAGCACACAATCACCTTTACATTGGTGCATCCATCGTTGCTTTCACTGCTCCCTTTCATACAGGAAAAGCATTTGAATGGAATCAGTTCAGAGCCTGCTCTCTGCTGGCAGCAACACAGTCAGCACAGAAGGAACAGTGGCATCTGCTCCCACAGCAGAAGAACCAGCAGGGAAAGCTAGTGCTGGGCCTCTTCAGCACACAGGCTGCTTTGCAACGGTGTCACCATCATTGCAGTCTCTCCTCGGTTTCATACCTAAAAGTCCATTTGAATCCAAATTCTCAGCTGGTCGCTCTCAGCTGCAGGCAGCACAGTGAGTACAGCACGAACGTTTGGCTTCTGCTCCCACAGCAGAAGAGCCAGGATTGAAAGCTTGTGCTGGACCTGTTCAGCACACAATCACCTTTACATTGGTGCATCCATCGTTGCTTTCACTGCTCCCTTTCATACAGGAAAAGCATTTGAATGGAATCAGTTCAGAGCCTGCTCTCTGCTGGCAGCAACACAGTCAGCACAGAACGAACAGTGGCATCTGCTCCCACAGCAGAAGAACCAGCAGGGAAAGCTAGTGCTGGGCCTCTTCAGCACACAGGCTGCTTTGCAACGGTGTCACCATCATTGCAGTCTCTCCTCGGTTTCATACCTAAAAGTCCATTTGAATCCAAATTCTCAGCTGGTCGCTCTCAGCTGCAGGCAGCACAGTGAGTACAGCACGAACGTTTGGCTTCTGCTCCCACAGCAGAAGAGCCAGGATTGAAAGCTTGTGCTGGACCTGTTCAGCACACAATCACCTTTACATTGGTGCATCCATCGTTGCTTTCACTGCTCCCTTTCATACAGGAAAAGCATTTGAATGGAATCAGTTCAGAGCCTGCTCTCTGCTGGCAGCAACACAGTCAGCACAGAACGAACAGTGGCATCTGCTCCCACAGCAGAAGAACCAGCAGGGAAAGCTAGTGCTGGGCCTCTTCAGCACACAGGCTGCTTTGCAACGGTGTCACCATCATTGCAGTCTCTCCTCGGTTTCATACCTAAAAGTCCATTTGAATCCAAATTCTCAGCTGGTCGCTCTCAGCTGCAGGCAGCACAGTGAGTACAGCACGAACGTTTGGCTTCTGCTCCCACAGCAGAAGAGCCAGGATTGAAAGCTTGTGCTGGACCTGTTCAGCACACAATCACCTTTACATTGGTGCATCCATCGTTGCTTTCACTGCTCCCTTTCATACAGGAAAAGCATTTGAATGGAATCAGTTCAGAGCCTGCTCTCTGCTGGCAGCAACACAGTCAGCACAGAACGAACAGTGGCATCTGCTCCCACAGCAGAAGAACCAGCAGGGAAAGCTAGTGCTGGGCCTCTTCAGCACACAGGCTGCTTTGCAACGGTGTCACCATCGTTGCAGTCTCTCCTCAGTTTCACACCTAAAACTCCATTTGAATCCAAATTCTCAGCTGGTCTCTCTCAGCTGCAGGCAGCACAGTGAGTACAGCACGAACGTTTGGCTTCTGCTCCCACAGCAGAAGAGCCAGGATTGAAAGCTTGTGCTGGACCTGTTCAGCACACAATCACCTTTACATTGGTGCATCCATCGTTGCTTTCACTGCTCCCTTTCATACAGGAAAAGCATTTGAATGGAATCAGTTCAGAGCCTGCTCTCTGCTGCGCAGCAACACAGTCAGCACAGAAGGAACAGTGGCATCTGCTCCCACAGCAGAAGAACCAGCAGGGAAAGCTAGTGCTGGGCCTCTTCAGCACACAGGCTGCTTTGCAACGGTGTCACCATCATTGCAGTCTCTCCTCGGTTTCATACCTAAAAGTCCATTTGAATCCAAATTCTCAGCTGGTCGCTCTCAGCTGCAGGCAGCACAGTGAGTACAGCACGAACGTTTGGCCTCTGCTCCCACAGCAGAAGTGTCAGGATTGAAAGCTTGTGCTGGACCTGTTCAGCACACAATCACCTTTACATTGGTGCATCCATCGTTGCTTTCACTGCTCCCTTTCATACAGGAAAAGCATTTGAATGGAATCAGTTCAGAGCCTGCTCTCTGCTGCGCAGCAACACAGTCAGCACAGAACGAACAGTGGCATCTGCTCCCACAGCAGAAGAACCAGCAGGGAAAGCTAGTGCTGGGCCTCTTCAGCACACAGGCTGCTTTGCAACGGTGTCACCATCATTGCAGTCTCTCCTCGGTTTCATACCTAAAAGTCCATTTGAATCCAAATTCTCAGCTGGTCGCTCTCAGCTGCAGGCAGCACAGTGAGTACAGCACGAACGTTTGGCTTCTGCTCCCACAGCAGAAGAGCCAGGATTGAAAGCTTGTGCTGGACCTGTTCAGCACACAATCACCTTTACATTGGTGCATCCATCGTTGCTTTCACTGCTCCCTTTCATACAGGAAAAGCATTTGAATGGAATCAGTTCAGAGCCTGCTCTCTGCTGGCAGCAACACAGTCAGCACAGAACGAACAGTGGCATCTGCTCCCACAGCAGAAGAACCAGCAGGGAAAGCTAGTGCTGGGCCTCTTCAGCACACAGGCAGCTTTGCAACGGTGTCACCATCATTGCAGTCTCTCCTCGGTTTCATACCTAAAAGTCCATTTGAATCCAAATTCTCAGCTGGTCGCTCTCAGCTGCAGGCAGCACAGTGAGTACAGCACGAACGTTTGGCTTCTGCTCCCACAGCAGAAGAGCCAGGATTGAAAGCTTGTGCTGGACCTGTTCAGCACACAATCACCTTTACATTGGTGCATCCATCGTTGCTTTCACTGCTCCCTTTCATACAGGAAAAGCATTTGAATGGAATCAGTTCAGAGCCTGCTCTCTGCTGGCAGCAACACAGTCAGCACAGAACGAACAGTGGCATCTGCTCCCACAGCAGAAGAACCAGCAGGGAAAGCTAGTGCTGGGCCTCTTCAGCACACAGGCTGCTTTGCAACGGTGTCACCATCATTGCAGTCTCTCCTCGGTTTCATACCTAAAAGTCCATTTGAATCCAAATTCTCAGCTGGTCGCTCTCAGCTGCAGGCAGCACAGTGAGTACAGCACGAACGTTTGGCTTCTGCTCCCACAGCAGAAGTGCCAGGATTGAAAGCTTGTGCTGGACCTGTTCAGCACACAATCACCTTTACATTGGTGCATCCATCGTTGCTTTCACTGCTCCCTTTCATACAGGAAAAGCATTTGAATGGAGTCAGTTCAGAGCCTGCTCTCTGCTGGCAGCAACACAGTCAGCACAGAACGAACAGTGGCATCTGCTCCCACAGCAGAAGAACCAGCAGGGAAAGCTAGTGCTGGGCCTCTTCAGCACACAGGCTGCTTTGCAACGGTGTCACCATCATTGCAGTCTCTCCTCGGTTTCATACCTAAAAGTCCATTTGAATCCAAATTCTCAGCTGGTCGCTCTCAGCTGCAGGCAGCACAGTGAGTACAGCACGAACGTTTGGCCTCTGCTCCCACAGCAGAAGTGTCAGGATTGAAAGCTTGTGCTGGACCTGTTCAGCACACAATCACCTTTACATTGGTGCATCCATCGTTGCTTTCACTGCTCCCTTTCATACAGGAAAAGCATTTGAATGGAGTCAGTTCAGAGCCTGCTCTCTGCTGGCAGCAACACAGTCAGCACAGAACGAACAGTGGCATCTGCTCCCACAGCAGAAGAACCAGCAGGGAAAGCTAGTGCTGGGCCTCTTCAGCACACAGGCTGCTTTGCAACGGTGTCACCATCATTGCAGTCTCTCCTCGGTTTCATACCTAAAAGTCCATTTGAATCCAAATTCTCAGCTGGTCGCTCTCAGCTGCAGGCAGCACAGTGAGTACAGCACGAACGTTTGGCTTCTGCTCCCACAGCAGAAGAGCCAGGATTGAAAGCTTGTGCTGGACCTGTTCAGCACACAATCACCTTTACATTGGTGCATCCATCGTTGCTTTCACTGCTCCCTTTCATACAGGAAAAGCATTTGAATGGAATCAGTTCAGAGCCTGCTCTCTGCTGGCAGCAACACAGTCAGCACAGAACGAACAGTGGCATCTGCTCCCACAGCAGAAGAACCAGCAGGGAAAGCTAGTGCTGGGCCTCTTCAGCACACAGGCAGCTTTGCAACGGTGTCACCATCATTGCAGTCTCTCCTCGGTTTCATACCTAAAAGTCCATTTGAATCCAAATTCTCAGCTGGTCGCTCTCAGCTGCAGGCAGCACAGTGAGTACAGCACGAACGTTTGGCTTCTGCTCCCACAGCAGAAGAGCCAGGATTGAAAGCTTGTGCTGGACCTGTTCAGCACACAATCACCTTTACATTGGTGCATCCATCGTTGCTTTCACTGCTCCCTTTCATACAGGAAAAGCATTTGAATGGAGTCAGTTCAGAGCCTGCTCTCTGCTGGCAGCAACACAGTCAGCACAGAACGAACAGTGGCATCTGCTCCCACAGCAGAAGAACCAGCAGGGAAAGCTAGTGCTGGGCCTCTTCAGCACACAGGCTGCTTTGCAACGGTGTCACCATCATTGCAGTCTCTCCTCGGTTTCATACCTAAAAGTCCATTTGAATCCAAATTCTCAGCTGGTCGCTCTCAGCTGCAGGCAGCACAGTGAGTACAGCACGAACGTTTGGCTTCTGCTCCCACAGCAGAAGAGCCAGGATTGAAAGCTTGTGCTGGACCTGTTCAGCACACAATCACCTTTACATTGGTGCATCCATCGTTGCTTTCACTGCTCCCTTTCATACAGGAAAAGCATTTGAATGGAATCAGTTCAGAGCCTGCTCTCTGCTGGCAGCAACACAGTCAGCACAGAAAGAACAGTGGCATCTGCTCCCACAGCAGAAGAACCAGCAGGGAAAGCTAGTGCTGGGCCTCTTCAGCACACAGGCTGCTTTGCAACGGTGTCACCATCATTGCAGTCTCTCCTCAGTTTCATACCTAAAACTCCATTTGAATCCAAATTCTCAGCTGGTCGCTTTCAGCTGCCCAGCAGCACAGTGAGTACAGCACGAACGTTTGGCTTCTGCTCCCACAGCTGAAGAGCCAGGATTGAAAGCTTGTGCTGGACCTGTTCAGCACACAATCACCTTTACATTGGTGCATCCATCGTTGCTTTCACTGCTCCCTTTCATACAGGAAAAGCATTTGAATGGAATCAGTTCAGAGCCTGCTCTCTGCTGCGCAGCAACACAGTCAGCACAGAAAGAACAGTGGCATCTGCTCCCACAGCAGAAGAACCAGCAGGGAAAGCTAGTGCTGGGCCTCTTCAACACACAGGCTGCTTTGCAACGGTGTCACCATCATTGCAGTCTCTCCTCGGTTTCATACCTAAAAGTCCATTTGAATCCAAATTCTCAGCTGGTCGCTCTCAGCTGCAGGCAGCACAGTGAGTACAGCACGAACGTTTGGCTTCTGCTCCCACAGCAGAAGTGTCAGGATTTAAAGCTTGTGCTGGACCTGTTCAGCACACAATCACCTTTACATTGGTGCATCCATCGTTGCTTTCTCTGCTCCCTTTCATACAGGAAAAGCATTTGAATGGAGTCAGTTCAGAAGAACCAGCAGGGAAAGCTAATGCTGGGCCTCTTCAGCACACAGGCTGCTTTGCAACGGTGTCACCATCATTGCAGTCTCTCCTCGGTTTCATACCTAAAAGTCCATTTGAATCCAAATTCGCAGCTGGTCGCAGTGAGTACAGCCCGAACGTTTGGCTTCTGCTCCCACAGCAAAAGT
>NW_026916121.1:0-67519 GCF_034315485.1 Pezoporus occidentalis
CCCCATCCCTTCCCCCTCTCCCACCCCCCCATCCCCCTTTCCCTCCCCCCCCCCCCCCCAACCTCCACCCCCCCCTCACTGCTCGCCCCCCCAGCCCCGTGACCCGGTGACCAACATCTGCCAGGCCGCGGACCAGCAGCTCTTCACCCTGGTCGAGTGGGCCAAGAGGGTGCCCCGCTTCTGCCAGCTGCCCCTCGACGACCAGGTCATCCTCCTGCGGGCAGGTACCGCGCTATGGGGCGCTATGGGGCAGCTATGGGGTGTCTATGGGTCTCTATGGGGTCCCTATGGGGGTCTATGGGGTTTCTATGGGGCTCTATGGGGTCCCTATGGGGGTCTATGGGGTTTCTATGGGGGCCCCGCTTCTGCCAGCTGCCCCTCGACGACCAGGTCATCCTCCTGCGGGCAGGTACCGCGCTATGGGGCGCTATGGGGCAGCTATGGGGTGTCTATGGGGTGCTATGGGGTCCCTATGGGGGTCTATGGGGTGCTATAGGGTCCCTATGGGTCTCTATGGGGTGCTATGGGGTGTCTATGGGTCTCTATGGGGTCCTATGGGGGTCTATGGGGTGTCTATGGGGGTCTATGGGGTCCCTATGGGGGTCTATGGGGTTTCTATGGGGGCCCCGCTTCTGCCAGCTGCCCCTCGACGACCAGGTCATCCTCCTGCGGGCAGGTACCGCGCTATGGGGTGTCTATGGGGCAGCTATGGGGCGCTATGGGGTGTCTATGGGTCTCTATGGGGTCCTATGGGGTCCCTATGGGGGTCTATGGGGGTCTATAGGGTGTCTATGGGGGTCTATGGGATGCTATGGGGTCCCTATGGGTCTCTATGGGGTCCCTATGGGGGTCTATGGGGTTTCTATGGGGGCCCCGCTTCTGCCAGCTGCCCCTCGACGACCAGGTCATCCTCCTGCGGGCAGGTACCGCGCTATGGGGCGCTATGGGGCAGCTATGGGGCTCTATGGGGTCCTATGGGGGTCTATGGGGCGCTATGGGGCTCTATGGGGTGTCTATGGGTGTCTATGGGGTCCCTATGGGGGTCTATGGGGTCCCTATGGGGTCCTATTGTGGACCTGTGGGTCTCTATGGGGTCCTATGGGGGTCTATGGGGTCTCTATGGGGTGCTATGTGGTGCTATAGGGTCCCTATGGGGCTCTATGGGGTCCCTATGGGGTCCTATGGGGTTTCTGTGGGGGCCCCACTTCTGCCAGCTTCCACACTTACGATTCTGCCCCACACACACGGGGCCACCCCACACTTACGGACCCGCCCCACACGTATGGGGCCGCAGCGCACTTATGGGTCTGACCCACACATATGGGACTGCCCCACACTTATGGGTCTGACCCACACATATGGGACTGCCCCACACTTATGGGTCCACCCCACACACATGGGGCCACCCCACACTTACGGGACTGCCCCACACATATGGGACTGCCCCACACTTATGGGGCTGCCCCTTATGGGGCCGACCTGCATATATGGGGCAGCCCCACACTTATGGGTCCGCCCCACACTTATGAGTCCACCCCACACTTATGGGTCCCCCCCCCACATAGGGGTCCACCCCAAACTTACGAGTCCACCCCACACATATGAGTCCACCCCACACATATGAGTCCACCCCACACTTATGTGTCCGCCCCACACTTATGGGTCCGCCCCACACTTATGGGTCCACCCCACACTTATGGGTCAGCCCCACACTTATGGGTCCACCCCACACTTATGGGTCCACCCCACACTTAAGAGTCCACCCCACACTTATGTGTGCGCCCCACACTTATGGGTCCCCCCCCCACTTATGGGTCCCCCCCCACTTATGAGACCACCCCACACCTATGACTCCACCCCACACTTACGAGTCCACCCCACACTTATGGGGCCGCCCCACACTTATGGGGCCGCCCCACACTTATGGGTCCACCCCACACTTATGTGTCCGCCCCACACTTATGGGTCCCCCCCACACTTACGAGTCCCCCCCACACTTATGGGTCCACCCCACACTTATGGGTCCGCCCCACACTTATGGGGCCGCCCCACACTTATGGGTCCACCCCACACTTATGGGTCCGCCCCACACTTATGAGTCCCCCCCACACTTATGGGTCCGCCCCACACTTATGGGTCCGCCCCACACTTATGGGTCCCCCCCACACATACGGGTCCGCCCCACACTTATGGGTCCCCCCCCCACTTATGGGTCCCCCCCACACATACGGGTCCACCCCACACTTATGGGTCCCCCCCCCACATAGGGGTCCACCCCAAACTTACGAGTCCGCCCCACACTTATGCATCCCCCCCACACTTATGGGTCCACCCCACACATATGGGTCCCCCCCACACTTATGGGTCCTCCCCACACTTATGAGTCCGCCCCACACTTATGGGTCCGCCCCACACTTATGGGTCCACCCCACACTTATGAGTCCGCCCCACACTTATGGGTCCGCCCCACACTTATGGGGCCGCCCCACACTTATGGGTCCACCCCACACTTATGAGTCCGCCCCACACTTATGGGTCCGCCCCACACTTATGGGTCCGCCCCACACTTATGGGGCCGCCCCATTGCCTGCAGGCTGGAACGAGCTGCTCATCGCCTCCTTCTCGCACCGCTCCATCTCCGTGCAGGACGGGATCCTCCTGGCCACGGGGCTCCACGTCCACCGCAACAGCGCCCACAGCGCCGGCGTCGGGGCCATCTTCGACAGGTTGGGGGGTGCTGTGGGGCAGAGGTGGGGCGGCAATGGGGCTGGAATGGGGTTGGAACGGGGTTGCAATGGGGCAGGAATGGGGTTGGAACGGGGTTGCAATGGGGCAGGAATGGGGTTGGAACGGGGTTGCAATGGGGTTGGAATGGGGTTTCAATGGGGCTGGAATGGGGTTTCAATGGGGCAGGAATGGGGTTTCAATGGGGCAGGAATGGGGCTGCAATGGGGTTGCAATGGGGCTGGAATGGGGTTCCAATGGGGCAGCAATGGGGTTTCAATGGGGCAGCAATGGGGCTGGAATAGGGTTGCAATGGGGTGGAATGGGGTCACAAAGGGGGTGCAATGGGGCAGCAATGGGGTTGCAATGGGGCAGGAATGGGGTTGCAATGGGGCAGGAATGGGGTTTCAATGGGGTTTCAATGGGGCAACGGTGGGGCAGCAGTGGGGCTGGAATGGGGTTTCAATGGGGTTTCAATGGGGCAGCAATGGGGCAGCAATGGGGCAGGAATGGGGCAGCAATGGGGTCGCAATGGGGCAGGAATGGGGCTGGAATGGGGCTGCAATGGGGCGGCAATGGGGCAGGAATGGGGTTGGAATAGGGTTGCAATGGGGTGGAATGGGGTCACAATGGGGCAGGAATGGGGTCACAATGGGGGTGCAATGGGGCAGCGGTGGGGCAGGAATGGGGCAGCGGTGGGGCAGGAATGGGGCAGCGGTGGGGCAGGAATGGGGCAGCGGTGGGGTCGCAATGGGGCAGGAATGGGGTTGCAATGGGGCAGGAATGGGGCGGCAGTGGGGTTTCAATGGGGTTTCAATGGGGCTGCAATGGGGCAGCAATGGGGTTTCAGTGGGGCAGCGGTGGGGCAGGAATGGGGTTGGAATGGGGTTTCAATGGGGTTGCAATGGGGTTGCAATGGGGTTGGAATGGGGTCACAATGGGGCTGGAATGGGGTTTCAATGGGGCAGGAATGGGCCGGCAATGGGGTTTCAATGGGGTTTCAATGGGGCTGGAATGGGGTTGCAATGGGGCAGCAATGGGGCAGGAATGGGGCTGGAATGGGGCAGCAATGGGGCAGGAATGGGGCGGCAGTGGGGCAGCAATGGGGTTTCAATGGGGTTGCAATGGGGCGGGAATGGGGCAGGAATGGGGCTG
The DNA here is from genome assembly GCF_034315485.1 of Pezoporus occidentalis. Classification (NCBI taxonomy): domain Eukaryota; kingdom Metazoa; phylum Chordata; class Aves; order Psittaciformes; family Psittacidae; genus Pezoporus; species Pezoporus occidentalis. The sequence goes on from NW_026916121.1 coordinate 3,880, forward strand.
GAATGGGGCAGGAATGGGGTTTCAATGGGTTTGGAATGGGGCAGAATGGGGTTGCAATGGGGCAGGAATGGGGTTTCAATGGGGTGGAATGGGGCTGGAATGGGTTTGGAATGGGGTGGAATGGGGTTGCTATGGGGCTGGAATGGGGTTTCAATGGGGTTCCAATGGGGTTGGAATGGGGTTTCATTGGGGTTGGAATGGGGCTGGAATGGGGCTGGAATGGGGTCGCAATGGGGCAGCAATGGGGCTGGAATGGGGTTGGAATGGGGCTGGAATGGGGTTGGAATGGAGTTTCAATGGGGCTGGAATGGGGTTGGAATGGAGTTTCAATGGGGCAGCAGTGGGGCAGCAATGGGGCTGGAATAGGGTTGCAATGGGGGTGCAATGGGGCAGCAATGGGGCAGGAATGGGGTTCCAATGGGGTTTCAATGGGGTTGGAATGGGGTGGAATGGGGCTGGAATGGGGTTTCAATGGGGTTTCAATGGGGCTGCAATGGGGTTTCAGTGGGGCGGCGGTGGGGCAGGAATGGGGTTGCAATGGGGCAGAGGTGGGGCAGCTGTGGGGCAGCAATGGGGCAGCGGTGGGGCAGCAATGGGGTTTCAATGGGGTCGCAATGGGGCTGGAATGGGGTTTCAATGGGGTTTCAATGGGGCAGCGGTGGGGCAGCAATGGGGCTGGAATGGGGTTTCAATGGGGTTGGAATGGGGTTTCAGTGGGGCAGAATGGGGTCGCAATGGGGCAGGAATGGGGCAGAAATGGGGTTGCAATGGGGTTTCATTGGGGTTTCAATGGGGTTTCAATGGGGCAGGAATGGGGTCGCAATGGGGCTGGAATTGGGTTGCAATGGGGTTTCAATGGGGCTGGAATGGGGCAGGAATGGGGTTGGAATGGGGTTGGAATTGGGTCACAATGGGGCAGGAATGGGGACGGAATGGGGTTGGAATGGGGTCACAATGGGGCAGGAATGGGGACGGAATGGGGTTGGAATGGGGCAGCAATGGGATTGCAATGGGGTTTCTTTGGGGTTTCAATGGGGTTGGAATGGGGTCGCAATGGGGCAGGAATGGGGTTGCAATGGGGCAGAATGGGGTTGCAATGGGGCAGAATGGGGTTGCAATGGGGTTGGAATGGGGCTGGAATGGGGCTGGAATGCGGCTGGAATGGGGCAGAATGGGGTTGCAATGGGGCAGAATGGGGTCCCAATGGGGCAGCAATGGGGTAGCAATGGGGTTGCAATGGGGCAGACTGGGGTCGCAATGGGGCAGCAATGGGGCAGGAATGGGGTTGCAATGGGGCAGAGGTGGGGCAGCAATGGGGCAGGAATGGGGCTGGAATGGGGCAGAATGGGGTTGCAATGGGGTCACAATGGGGTTGCAATGGGGCTGGAATGGGGTTGCAATGGGGTAGCAATGGGGCGGCAATGGGGTTTCATTGGGGTTTCATTGGGGCAGAATGGTTTTGCAATGGGGCAGGAATGGGGTTTCAATGGGTTTGGAATGGGGTGGAATGGGGTTGCAATGGGGCAGCAATGGGGTCGCAATGGGGCAGGAAAGGGGTTGCAATGGGGTTGCAATGGGGCAGAATGGTTTTGCAATGGGGCAGGAATGGGGTTTCAATGGGTTTGGAATGGGGTGGAATGGGGCTGGAATGGGGTTTCAATGGGGCTGCAATGGGGCAGAATGGGGTTTAAATGGGGTTTCAATGGGGTTTCAATGGGGTTGCAATGGGGTTTCAATGGGGCAGCGGTGGGGCAGCAATGGGGCTGGAATGGGGTTTCAATGGGGTTTCAATGGAGCAGCAGTGGGGCAGCAATGGGGCAGAATGGGGTTGCAATGGGGCAGCAATGGGGCGGCAATGGGGCAGCAGTGGGGCAGGAATGGGGCTGGAATGGGGTTTCAATGGGGTTTCAATGGGGCAGGAATGGGGCTGCAATGGGGTCGCAATGGGGCAGAATGGGGTTTCAATGGGGTTTCATTGGGGCAGAATGGGGTCGCAATGGGGCTGGAATGGGGTTTAAATGGGGTTGCAATGGGGCAGGAATGGGGTTGGAACGGGGTTGCAATGGGGCTGGAATGGGGCTGGAATGGGGCAGAATGGGGTCGCAATGGGGGTGCAATGGGGCAGCAATGGGGCTGGAATGGGGTTGGAACGGGGTTGCAATGGGGCTGGAATGGGGCTGGAATGGGGTCGCAACGGGGTGGAATGGGGCTGGCACTGCCATGGAATGACCCCATTGAACCCCATTGACCCCCCGGCCCCACTGAACCCCCCCTGCCCCACTGAATCCCCCCTGCCCCACTGAACCCATTGACACCCATTGACCCCCCCTGCCCCATTGACCCCCCCTGCCCCACTGAAACCCCCTGCCCCATTGACCCCCCCTGCCCCACTGAACCCCCCCCGCCCCACTGAACCCCCCCTGCCCCACTGAACCCCCCCCCACCCCATTGAACCCATTGACCCCCATTGACCCCCCTGCCCCACTGAACTCCCCGCTGCCCCACTGAACCCCCCCTGCCCCATAGGGTGCTGACGGAGCTCGTATCCAAGATGCGGGACATGCGCATGGATAAGACAGAGCTGGGATGCTTGCGGGCCATCATCCTCTTCAACCCGGGTAAGGGACCCTCAGAGGGGCGCTATGGGGCAGCCCCATAGCGGGACATAGGGGGCAGCACCATCGTGGGTCTATGGGGCAGCCCCATCATCCGCTTCCATCCAGGTAAAGGATGCTCCCCATAGGGATGCAGGGATAACGGCAGTGGTCCATGGGGGTACCAGTGTGGGATATGGGGCAGGGGGATGCTCAGAGGGGCGCTATGGGGCAGCCCCATAGCGGGACATAGGGGGCAGCCCCATCGTGGGTCTATGGGGCAGCCCCATAGCGGAATATAGGGGTCACCGCATAGTGTCTCTATGGGGCAGCCGCATAGTGAGACATGGGGGAGTCCCACTATAGTGTTTCTATGGGGCAGCCCCATAGCGGGATATAGGGGGCAGCCCCATAGCGGGACATAGGGGGCAGCCCCATGGTGGGTCTATGGGGCAGCCCCATCATCCTCTTCAACCCGGGTAAGGGACCCTCAGAGGGGCGCTATGGGGCAGCCCCATAGCGGGATATAGGGGGCAGCCCCATTGCGTGTCTATGGGGCAGCCCCATCATCCTCTTTAACCCGGGTAAAGGATGCTCCCCATAGGGATGCAGGGATAACAGCAGTGGTCCATGGGGGTACCAGTGTGGAATATGGGGCAGGGGGATGCTCAGAGGGGCGCTATGGGGCAGCCCCATAGCGGGACATAGGGGGCAGCCCCATAGTGCCTCTATAGGGCAGCCCCATAGCGTGATATAGGGGTCACCACATAGTGTCTCTATGGGGCAGCCTCATAGTGAGACATGGGGGAGTCCCACTATAGTGTTTCTATGGGGCAGCCCCATAGCGGGACATAGGGGGCAGCCCCATAGTGCTTCTATAGGGCAGCCCCATAGCGTGATATAGGGGTCACCACATAGTGTCTCTATGGGGCAACCGCATAGTGAGACATAGAGGTGTCCCACTATAGTGTTTCTATGGGGCAGACCCATAGCGGGACATAGGGGGCAGCCCCATAGCGGGACATAGGGGGCAGCCCCATTGTGGGTCTATGGGGCAGCCCCATCATCCTCTTTAACCCGGGTAAAGGATGCTCCCCATAGGGATGCAGGGATAACGGCAGTGGTCCATGGGGGTACCAGTGTGGGATATGGGGCAGGGGGACGCTCAGAGGGGGTCTATGGGGCAGCCCCATAGCGGGACATAGGGGGCAGCCCCATAGTGCCTCTATAGGGCAGCCCCATAGCGTGATATAGGGGTCACCACATAGTGTCTCTATGGGGCAGCCTCATAGTGAGACATGGGGGAGTCCCACTATAGTGTTTCTATGGGGCAGCCCCATGGCGGGACATAGGGGGCAGCCCCATCGTGGGTCTATGGGGCAGCCCCATAGCGGGATATAGGGGTCACCGCATAGTGTCTCTATGGGGCAGCCGCATAGTGAGACATGGGGGAGTCCCACTGTAGTGTTTCTATGGGGCAGCCCCATAGCGGGACATAGGGGGCAGCCCCATTGCGTGTCTATGGGGCAGCCCCATCATCCTCTTTAACCCGGGTAAAGGATGCTCCCCATAGGGATGCAGGGATAACGGCAGTGGTCCATGGGGGTACCAGTGTGGGATATGGGGCAGGGGGATGCTCAGAGGGGCGCTATGGGGCAGCCCCATAGCGGGACATAGGGGGCAGCCCCATGGTGGGTCTATGGGGCAGCCCCATAGCGGGATATAGGGGTCACCACATAGTGTCTCTATGGGGCAGCCTCATAGTGAGACATGGGGGAGTCCCACTATAGTGTTTCTATGGGGCAGCCCCATAGCGGGCTATAGCTCTCCCCCCATAGCATCCCTATGGGGCAGCCCCATAGCGGGATATAGGGGGGGTCCCACTGTAGTGTTTCTATGGGGCAGCCCCATAGTGGGCTATAGCTCTCCCCCCACAGCATCCCTATGGTTCAGCCCCATAGCAGGATACAGGGGGCAGCCCCATAGCGGGCTATAGCTCTCCCCCCACAGCATCCCTATGGTTCAGCCCCATAGCAGGATATAGGGGGCAGCCCCATAGCAGGATATAGGGGGCAGCCCCATAGCGGGCTATAGCTCTCCCCCCATAGCATCCCTATGGGGCAGCCCCATAGCGGGATATAGAGAGGGTTGCACTATAGTGTTTCTATGGGGCAGCCCCATAGCAGGATCTAGATCTCCCCCCACAGCATCCCTATGGTTCAGCCCCACAGCGGGACATAGGGTTCCCCCCATAGCATCCCTATGGTTCAGCCCCATAGCATCCCTATGGTTCAGCCCCATAGCGGGCTATAGCTCTCCCCCCACAGCATTCCTATGGGGCAGCCCCATAGCGGGATATAGAGAGGGTTGCACTATAGTGTTTCTATGGGGCAGCCCCATAGCAGGATATAGGGAGCAGCCCCATAGCGGGATATAGGGGGTAGCCTCATAGTGGGATATAGGGGGCAGCCCCATAGTGGGCTATAGCTCTCCCCCCACAGCATCCCTATGGTTCAGCCCCACAGCATCCCTATGGTTCAGCCCCATAGCGGGCTATAGCTCTCCCCCCATAGCATCCCTATGGTTCAGCCCCATAGCATCCCTATGGGGCAGCCACATAGCAGGACATAGGGTTCCCCCCCCAGCATCCCTATGGTTCAGCCCCATAGCGGGATATAGGGGAGCTCCCCCCATAGTATCCCTATGGTTCAGCCCCACAGCATCCCTATGGTTCAGCCCCATAGCGGGCTATAGCTCTCCCCCCATAGCATCCCTATGGGGCAGCCCCATAGCAGGATATAGGGGGGTCCCACTATAGTGTTTCTAGGGGGCAGCCCCATAGCAGGCTATAGCTCTCACCCCATAGCATCCCTATGGTTCAGCCCCACAGCATCCCTAGGGGCAGCCCCATAGCGGGACACAGGTTTCCCCCCCCAGCATCCCTATGGTTCAGCCCCATAGCAGGACATAGGTTTCCCCCCATAGCATCCCTATGGGGCAGCCCCATAGCAGGACATAGGTTTCCCCCCATAGCATCCCTATGGGGCAGCCCCATAGCGGGATATAGGGGAGCTCCCCCCATAGCATCCCTATGGTTCAGCCCCATAGCGGGACATAGGGGAGCTCCCCCCATAGCATCCCTATGGGGCAGCCCCATAGCGGGCTATAGCTCTCCCCCCATAGCATCCCTATGGTTCAGCCCCATAGCGGGACATAGGGTTCCCCCCACAGCATCCCTATGGTTCAGCCCCATAGCAGTCTATAGCTCTCCCCCCATAGCATCCCTATGGTTCAGCCCCATAGCGGGACATAGGGGAGCTCCCCCCATAGCATCCCTATGGTTCAGCCCCATAGCATCCCTATGGGGCAGCCCCGCGTGGGTCCATGGGGCTGACTTGTGGGTCGCCGTTGCCGCTGTGCCCCATAGATGCCAAGGGCCTGTCCAACGCGGCCGAGGTGGAGCTGCTGCGGGAGAAGGTTTACGCGGGGCTGGAGGCGTACTGCAAGCAGCGGTACCCGGAGCAGCAGGGCAGGTGCGGGCGGACCCGAAACGCGCGGAATTCACCCCAAAATGAGGCCGAAAACATCAATTTCACCCAAAAAACATCAAATTCAGACCAAAATACATCAAAATGACCCGAAACGCGCGGAATTCAACCCAAAATGAGGCCAAAATGAGGCCAAAAACATCAATTTCACCCAAAAAACATCAAATTCAGCCCAAAATGAGGCCAAAATGACCCAAAACGCGCGGAATTCAGCCCAAAATACGTCAAAATGACTCAAAACACGCGGAATTCAACCCAAAATGCGTTAAAATGACCCAAAACACGCGGAATTCAGCCCAAAATGACCCAAAACGCACAGAATTCAGCCCAAAATGCATCAAATTCAGGCCAAAATGCTTCAAAATGACCCAAAACGCGCGGAAGTCAACCCAAAATGACCCAAAATGAGGCCAAAAACATCAATTTCACCCAAAAAACATCAAATTCAGCCCAAAATGCATCGAATTCAGCCCAAAATCCATCAAAATGACCCAAAACGCGCGGAATTCAGCCCAAAATACGTCAAAATGAGGTCAGAAAACATCAATTTCACCCCAAAAACATCAAATTCAGCCCAAAATACATCAAAATGACCCAAAACGCGCGGAATTCAACCCAAAATGCATCAAATTCACCCCAAAATCCATCAAAATGACCCAAAACACGCGGAATTCAGCCCAAAATACATCAAAATGAGGCCAAAATACATCAATTTCACCCAAAAAACATCAAATTCAGCCCAAAATGCATCAAAATGACCCAAAATACATCAAAATGACCCAAAACGCGCGGAATTCAACCCAAAATGAGGCCAAAACGCGCGGAATTCAGCCCAAAATGAACCAAAATGAGGCCGAAAACATCAATTTCACCCAAAAAACATCAATTTCAGCCCAAAATACATCAAATTCACCCCAAAATCCATCAAAATGACCCAAAACACGCGGAATTCAGCCCAAAATACATCAATTTCACCCAAAAAACATCAAATTCAGCCCAAAATACGTCAAAATGACCCAAAACACGCGGAATTCAACCCAAAATGCATCCAAATGACCCAAAACACGCGGAATTCAACCCAAAATACATCAAAATGACCCGAAACGCGCGGAATTCACCCCAAAATGACCCAAAATGAGGCCAAAAAACATCAATTTCACCCAAAAAACATCAAATTCAGCCCAAAATGCATCAAATTCACCCCAAAATCCATCAAAATGACCCAAAACACGCGGAATTCAACCCAAAATACATCAAAATGAGGCCAAAAAACATCAATTTCAACCCAAAACACGCGGAATTCAACCCAAAATGACCCAAAACACGCGGAATTCAACCCAAAATGCGTTAAAATGACCCAAAACGCGCGGAATTCAGCCCAAAATGTCCCAAAACGCACGGAATTCAGCCCAAAATGCATCAAAATGAGGCCAAACGCGCGGAATTCAGCCCAAAATGCATCAAAATGACCCAAAACGCACGGAATTCAGCCCAAAATACATCAAAATGACTCAAAACACGCGGAATTCAACCCAAAATGCATCAAAATGACCCAAAACGCACGGAATTCAGCCCAAAATACATCAAATTCAGCCCCAAAAACATCAAAATGACCCAAAACACGCGGAATTCAACCCAAAATACATCAAAATGAGGCCAAAATACATCAATTTCACCCCAAAAAACATCAAATTCAGCCCAAAAAACATCAGATTCAGCCCCAAAATACATCAGATTCAGCCCAAAAAACATCAGATTCAGCCCAAAATGCATCAAATTCAACCCAAAATGCATCAAATTCAGCCCAAAAACATCAAATTCAGACCAAAAAACATCAAATTCAGCCCAAAATGCGTCAAATTCAGCCCAAAAAACATCAAATTCAGCCAAAAAAAATCAAATTCAGCCCAAAATGCGTCAAATTCAGCCCAAAATGCATCAAAATGACCCCAAAACACGTGGAATTCACCCCAAAAAGCATCCGAATGACCCAAAACTGCCCCAATTCACCCCAAAATGCATCCGAGCCTCAAATGCATCACATTGACCCAAAACCCCCCAATTTCACCCCAAAACCCCCCGATTTAAACCCAAAAACCCCCTTTTTCACCCCAAAACCTTTTCTCCCCTTTCCCCCCAAATCCCCCCCAACCCCCCCAATTTCACCCCAAATCCTCCCAATTTAAACCCAAAAACCCCCTTTTTCACCCCAAAACCTTTTCTCCCCCTTTACCGCCCCAAAAGCCCCTAATTTCTCCCCCAAACCCCCCCATTTCCCCCCAAATCCCCCCAATTTAACCCAAAAACCCCATTTTTCACCCCAAAACTTTTTCTCCCCCTTTACCCCCCATTCCCCCCCATTTCCCCCCCAAAACCCCCAATTTCACCCCAAATCCCCCCAATTTGCTCCCAAAAAACCCTAATTTCACCCCAAAACTTTTTCTCCCCCCATTCCCCCCCATTTCCCCCAAAAAGAGCCAATTTCACCCCAAATGCCCCAATTTCCCCCCAACCCCCCCCAATTTCCCCCCAACCCCCCCCAATTTCACCCCAAATCCCCCCAATTTAAACCCAAAAACCCCCTTTTTCACCCCAAAACCCTTTCCCACCCTTTCCCCCCCAATTTAACCCAAAAACCCCCTTTTTCACCCCAAAACCTTTTCTCCCCCTTTACCCCCCCAAAACCCCCCAATTTCACCCCAAATCCTCCCAATTTAACCCAAAAACACCCTTTTTCACCCCAAAAACTTTTCTCCCCTTCCCCCCCAAAACCCCCCATTTTCCCCCCCAAAACACCCCAATTTCACCCCAAATCCCCCCAATTTAAACCCAAAATCCCCCTTTTTCACCCCAAAACCTTTTCTCCCCTTTACCCCCCCATTCCCCCCCATTTTCCCCCCCAAATCCCCCCAATTTAACCCAAAATCCCCTTTTTTCACCCCAAAACCCTTTCCCCCCATTCCCCCCCAATTTAACCCAAAAACTCCCTTTTTCACCCCAAAACCTTTTCTCCCCTTTCCTCCCCATTTCCCCCCCAAAACCCCCCAAATTTCACCCCAAATCCCCCCAATTTAACCCCAAAATCCCATTTTTCACCCCAAAACCCTTTCCCCCCCATTTCCCCCCCCAAATCCCCCCAAATTCACCCCAAATCCCCCCAATTTAACCCAAAAACCCCATTTTTCACCCCAAAACCTTTTCTCCCCTTTACCCCCCCATTCCCCCCCATTTTCCCCCCCAAATCCCCCCAATTTAACCCAAAATCCCCCTTTTTCACCCCAAAACCCTTTCCCCCCATTCCCCCCCAATTTAACCCAAAAACTCCCTTTTTCACCCCAAAACCTTTTCTCCCCCTTTACCCCCCAAAACCCCCTAATTTCCCCCCCAAAAAAAACCAATTTCCCCCCCAAACCCCCCCAATTTCACCCCAAAACCCTTTTCCCCCTTCCTTTTTACCCAAAATCCCCCTTTTTCACCCCAAAACCTTTTCTCCCCCCTTTCCCCCCCAAAAAGAACCAATTTCCCCCCCATTTCCCCCCATTTCCCCCCCAAACCCCCCCTTTTTCACCCCAAAACCCTTTCCCCCTTCCTTTTTACCCAAAATCCCCCTTTTTCACCCCATTTTCAGGTTCGCCAAGCTCCTCCTCCGCCTCCCTGCCCTGCGCTCCATTGGCCTCAAGTGCCTGGAGCATCTCTTCTTCTTCAAGCTCATCGGGGACACCCCCATCGACACCTTCCTCATGGAGATGCTCGAAGCCCCACATCAACTCTCCTAAAGTGGGGGGGGGGACACCCCTAGATATAGGGTGGGGGTCTGCCCCATAAGTTAAACCCCGAAAACCCCCCCAAAATCCGGTTTTTCTACCCCAAAATAGGAGGGTTTTTACCCCCATGTGGGATGAAGGATGCGGGATGCGAAGTGGTACCCAAGGAGGGAGCTGATGGGGAGGGGGGGGGGGATTGAGAGGGGTTCTATGGGGCAGCCCCATAGAGGGGTATTGGGGTCCCCCCCATAAGTTAACACCCCCAAAATCGGGTTTTTCTACCCCAAAATAGGAGGGTTTTTACCCCCATGTGGGATGAAGGATGCGGGATGCGAAGTGGTACCCAAGGGGGGAAGTGATGGGGAGGGGGGGGGAGTTTGAGAGGGGTTCTATGGGGCAGCCCCATAGAGGGATGTGGGGGTCCGCCCCATAAGTTAAAGAGCCGAAAACGCCCCCAAAATCCGGTTTTTCTACCCCAAAATAGGAGGGTTTTTACCCCCATGTGGGATGAAGGATGCGGGATGCGAAGTGGTACCCAAGGGGAGGAGTGATGGGGAGGGGGAGGGGGGTTGAGAGGGGTTCTATGGGGCAGCCCCATAGAGGGACTTTGGGGTCCCCCCCATAAGTTAAGCCCCGAAACCCCCCCCAAAATCCGGTTTTTCTACCCCAAAATAGGAGGGTTTTTACCCCCGTGTGGGATGAAGGATGCGGGATGCGAAGTGGTACCCAAGGAGGAAAATGATGGGGAGGGGGGGGGGATTGAGAGGGATTCTATGGGGCAGCCCCATAGAGGGACTTTGGGGTCTGCCCCATAAGTTAAGCCCCAAAATCCCCCCCAAAATCCGGTTTTTCTACCCCAAAATAGGAGGGTTTTTACCCCCATGTGGGATGAAGGATGCGGGATGCGAAGTGGTACCCAAGGAGGGGAGTGATGGGGAGGGGGGGGGTTGAGAGGGGTTCTATGGGGCAGCCCCATAGAGGGATGTGGGGGTCCGCCCCATAAGTTAACACCCCCAAAATCGGGTTTTTCTACCCCAAAATAGGAGGGTTTTTACCCCCATGTGGGATGAAGGATGCGGGATGCGAAGTGGTACCCAAGGGGGGGAACTGATGGGGAGGGGGGGGGGGGTTGAGAGGGGTTCTATGGGGCAGCCCCATAGAGGGATGTGGGGGTCCGCCCCATAAGTTAAAGCCCCGAAAACGCCCCCAAAATCGGGTTTTTCTACCCCAAAATAGGAGGGTTTCCACCCCATGTGGGATGAAGGATGCGGGATGCGAAGTGGTACCCAAGGAGGGAAGTGATGGGGAGGGGGTGGGGAATGAGAGGGGTTCTATGGGGCAGCCCCATAGAGGGATGTGGGGGTCCGCCCCATAAGTTAAGCCCCGAAAACGCCCCCAAAATCGGGTTTTTCTACCCCAAAATAGGAGGGTTTCTACCCCATTTGGGATGAAGGATGCGGGATGCGCAGTGGTACCCAAGGGCAGAAGTGATGGGGGGGGCATTGATAGGGGTTCTATGGGGCAGCCCCATAGAGGGATGGGTGGGAGGCGTCCCCCTATAGTGGTTCTATGGGGCAGCCCCATAGAGGGATGTGGGGGGGGACAACCCCCCTATAGTGGTTCTATGGGGCACCCCTATATTGCTCTATGGGACACCCCTATAGTGGGACGTGGGGGTCCCCCTATAGTGGTTCTATGGGGCAGCCCTATAGTGGGACGTGGGGGTCCCCCTATAGTGGTTCTATGGGGCAGCCCCATAGAGGGATGTGGGGGGGTGTCCCCCAATAGTGGTTCTATGGGGCAGCCCCATAGTGGGATATGGGGGTCCCCCAACAGTGTCTCTATGGGGTAGCCCCATAGTGGGATATGGGGGTCCCCCAACAGTGTCTCTATGGGGCAGCCCCATAGTGGGATATGGGGGTCCCCCCTATATGGCTCCATGGGGCAGCCCCATAGTGGGATATGGGGGTCCCCCCATAGTGTCTCTATGGGGCACCCCCATAGTGGGACCCCCCTATAGAACTATGGGCTATGGGGCAGCCCCATCGTGTGGGATGGGGGTCCCCCCTATATGGCTCTATGGGGCAGCCCCATAGTGGGATATGGGGGTCCCCCCATAGTGTCTCTATGGGGCACCCCCATAGTGGGACCCCCCTATAGAACTATGGGCTATGGGGCAGCCCCATCGTGTGGGATGGGGGGACTCCCTATATGGCTCTATGGGGCAGCCCCATAGTGGGATATGGCGGTCCCCCTATAGTGGTTCTATGGGGCAGCCCCATAGAGGGATGTGGGGGGGTGTCCCTCAATAGTGGTTCTATGGGGCAGCCCCATAGTGGGATATGGGGGTCCCCCTATAGTGGTTCTATGGGGCAGCCCCATAGTGGGATATGGGGGTCCCCCAATAGCGGTTCTATGGGGCAGCCCCATAGTGGGATATGGGGTTCCCCCCCTATATGGCTCTGTGGAACAGCCCTATAGTAGGATATGGGGGTCCCCCTATAGTGGTTCTATGGGGCAGCCCCATAGTGGGGTATGGGGGTCCCCCTATAGTGGTTCCATGGGGCAGCCCCATAGTGGGATATGGGGGTCCCCCTATAGTGGTTCTATGGGGCAGCCCCATAGTGGGATATGGGGGTCCCCCAATAGCGGTTCTATGGGGCAGCCCCATAGTGGGATATGGGGGTCCCCCAACAGTGTCTCTATGGGGCACCCCCATAGTGGGACCCCCCTATAGAACTATGGGCTATGGGGCAGCCCCATCGTGTGGGATGGGGGTCCCCCCTATATGGCTCTATGGCTCTATGGGGCAGCCCCATAGTGGGATATGGCGGTCCCCCTATAGTGGTTCTATGGGGCAGCCCCATAGAGGGATGTGGGGGGGTGTCCCTCAATAGTGGTTCTATGGGGCAGCCCCATAGTGGGATATGGGGGTCCCCCCATAGTGTCTCTATGGGGCAGCCCCATAGTGGGATATGGGGGTCCCCCAATAGCGGTTCTATGGGGCAGCCCCATAGTGGGATATGGGGGTCCCCCTATAGTGGTTCTATGGGGCAGCCCCATAGTGGGATATGGGGGTCCCCCCCTATATGGCTCTGTGGAACAGCCCCATAGTAGGATATGGGGGTCCCCCTATAGTGGTTCTATGGGGCAGCCCCATAGTGGGATGTGGGGGGGTGTCCCCCAATAGTGGTTCTATGGGGCAGCCCCATAGTGGGATATGGGGGTCCCCCCATAGTGTCTCTATGGGGCAGCCCCATAGTGGGATATGGGGGTCCCCCAATAGCGGTTCTATGGGGCAGCCCCATAGAGGGATGTGGGGGGGTTTCCCCCAATAGCGGTTCTATGGGGCAGCCCCATAGTGGGATATGGGGGTCCCCCTATAGTGGTTCTATGGGGCAGCCCCATAGTGGGATATGGGGGTCCCCCCCTATATGGCTCTGTGGAACAGCCCCATAGTAGGATATGGGGGTCCCCCAATAGTGGTTCTATGGGGCAGCCCCATAGTGGGATATGGGGGTCCCCCCATAGTGTCTCTATGGGGCAGCCCCATAGTGGGAGATGGGGGTCCCCCAACAGTGTCTCTATGGGGCACCCCCATAGTGGGACCCCCCTATAGAACTATGGGCTATGGGGCAGCCCCATCGTGTGGGATGGGGGGGGACCCCATCATAACCACCCTATAGAGCTCTATGGGGCAGCCCCATAGTGAGACTCCCCCCACTGAGGCACCCAATAGCACTTTGAATGTGGGGGGGGGGGGAGGGCCCTATAGACCCCTATGGGGGGCCCTATAGACCCCTATGGGGGGGGTCCAATGGGACTTGGGGGGCGGGGGGGGGGGGGGTTGTTGTAGGTCCTACAGAAACACCGCCCCCCATCTCCCCCCCATTGCTTTGGATTAAAGTTGCTGCTTCTCGGTCACCGGAGGGTGGTTGGTTGTGGGGGGGGGGTCACCCCATAGATCCCTGCCCCATAGATCCCCCTTTGCCCCAGAGATCCCTCATTGCCCTATAGATCCCCCATTGCCCCATAGATGCCCCATAGATCTCCCATTGCCCTATAGATGCTCCATTGCCCTATAGATCCCCCTTTGCCCCATACATCCCTGCCCCATAGATCCCCCTTTGCCCCAGAGATCCCTGCCCCATAGATCCCCCTTTGCCCCATAGATCCCCCTTTGCCCCAGAGATCCCTGCCCCATAGATCCCCCTTTGCCCCAGAGATCCCCCTTTGCCCTATAGATCCCCCTTTGCCCATAGATCCCCCTTTGCCCCATAGATCCCCCTTTGCCCCATAGATCCCTGCCCCATAGATCCCCCTTTGCCCCATAGATCCCCCTTTGCCCTATAGATCCCTGCCCCATAGATCCCCCTTTGCCCCATAGATCCCCCTTTGCCCCATAGATCCCTGCCCCATAGATCCCCCTTTGCCCCAGAGATCCCCCTTTGCCCCAGAGATCCCTGCCCCAGAGATCCCCCTTTGCCCCAGAGATCCCTGCCCCATAGATCCCTGCCCCATAGATCCCCCTTTGCCCCATAGATCCCTGCCCCATAGATCCCCCATTGCCCCATAGATCCATGCCCCATAGATCCCCCATTGCCCCATAGATCCCCCTTTGCCCCATAGATCCCCCATTGCCCCATAGACCCCCACCCCATAGATCCCCCATTGCCCCATAGATCCCCCTTTGCCCCATAGATCCCTGCCCCATAGATCCCCACCCCATAGATCCCCCATTGCCCCATAGATCCCCCATTGCCCCATAGATCCCCACCCCATAGATCCCCCATTGCCCCATAGATCCCCACCCCATAGATCCCCACCCCATAGATCCCCCATTGCCCCATAGATACCGACCTGTTAGATCCGTCATTGCGGGATAGATCCCCACCCCATAGATCCCCCATTGCCCCATAGATCCCCCATTGCCCCATAGATCCCCCATTGCCCCATAGACCCCCACCCCATAGATCCCCCATTGCCCCATAGATCCCCCATTGCCCCATAGACCCCCACCCCATAGATCCCCCATTGCCCCATAGATCCCCCATTGCCCCATAGATGCCCCATTGCCCCATAGATCCCCCATTGCCCCATAGACCCCCACCCCATAGATCCCCACCCCATAGATCCCCCATTGCCCCATAAGACGGGGACTCACTCCGCGGAGGGGCGGGGCGAAGGGGGGGAGGCGTGGCCAAGGGGGCGGGGCGTGGGCGGGGCTAAAGCGAAGGGGGCGTGGCCGGGGCTACTCCGGCGCGCTCGGAGCGAGCGGCCGCAGACGGGACCCGAAGGGGACCGGGACCGAACGGACCCGAACGGACCCGAAGGGACCCGAAGGGGACCCGGACCCGAACGGTTCCGAAAGGAGCCGAAGGGACCCGAACGGGACCGGGACCGAAGGGACCCGAAGGGGACCCGGACCCGAACGGTTCCGAAGGGACCCGAACGGTTCCGGACGGTTCCGAAGGGACCCAAAGGGGACCCGGACCCGAACGGACCCGAACGGACCCGAAGGGACCCGAAGGGGACCCGGACCCGAACGGACCCGAACGGTTCCGAAGGGACCCGAACGGGACCCGGACTCGAACGGTTCCGAAGGGACCCGAACGGTTCCGGACGGTTCCGAAGGGTTCCGAACGGTTCCGAACGGTTCCGAAGGGACCCGAAGGGGACCCGGAGCCAAACGGGACCCGGACCCGAAGAGACCCGAACGGTTCCGAAGGGACCCGAAGGGGACCCGAACGGTTCCGAAGGGACCCGAACGGTTCCGAACGGTTCCGAAGGGCTCCAAACGGGACCCGAACGGTTCCGAAAGGACCCGAAAGGACCCGAACGGTTCCGAAGGGACCCGAACGGGACCCGAACGGTTCCGAACGGTTCCGAAGGGCTCCGAACGGTTCCGAACGGTTCCGAAGGGCTCCAAACGGGACCCGAACGGTTCCGAAGGGCTCCGAACGGTTCCGAACGGGACCCGAAGGGCTCCGCCATGGCTCGGCTCGGCCCCGCGCTGCCGCTCGTCCTGCTCGGGCTCGGAGTGGTGCTGAGAGCGGATGCGGCAGGTACGGGGGGGGGTAACGGGGGTGAAGTGGGATGGGAAAACGGGGATGGAATGGGATGGGAATGGGATGGGAATGGGATGGGAATGGGATAAACTGGGATAAACTGGGGTAAACTGGGATGGGAATGGGATGGAATGGGAGGGAAAGGGATAAACTGGGATAAACTGGGGTAAACTGGGGCGGGATAAACTGGGATGGATGGGATGGAATGGGATAAACTGGGATGGAATGGGATAAACTGGGATGGGATGGGATGGACTGGGATAGAGTGGGAGAGACTGGGATGGACTGGGATAAACTGGGATAGAGTGGGATGGAATGGGATAGACTGGGAGAGACTGCGATAGAGTGGGATAAACTGGGATGGACTGGGATAAACTGGGATGGAATGAGAGAATGGGATAGACTGGGATAGAGTGGGATAGAGTGGGATGGACTGGGATAGACTGGGAGAGACTGGGATAGAGTGGGATAAGCTGGAGAGAATGGGATAAAGTGGGATAAACTGGGATGGAATGGGATAAACTGGGATGGAATGGGATAAAGTGGGGTAGAATGGGATAAACTGAAGCAAATGGGATAAACTGGGATAGACTGGAGAGAGTGGGATGGACTGGGATAGAGTGGGATAGACTGGGATAGAGAGGGAATGGGATGGACTGGGATAGAGTGGGGGGACAGGGATAGAATGGAGAGACTGGGAGAGACCAGGATAGACTGGGATGGACTGGGAGGGAATGGGGAGACTGGGATAGAGTGGGATAAACTGGAGAGACTGGGAGGGAATGGGATAAACTGGGGGGACAGGGATAGACTGGAGAGACTGGGATGGACTGGGATAGAATGGGAGGGAATGGGATAGACTGGGATGGACTGGGGGGACAGGGATAGAATGGAGAGACTGGGAGAGACTGGGAGAGACTGGGATGAACTGGGAGAGACCAGGATAGACTGGGATGGAATGGGATAGAATGGGATAAACTGAGAGGGAATGGGATAAACCGGGATGGACTGGGATAGAGTGAGAGGCAATGGGATGGACCGGGATGGAATGGGATAGACTGGGATAGACTGGAGAGACTGGGATGGACTGGGAGGGAATGGGAGAGACTGGGGGGACTGGGATAGAATGGAGAGACTGGGATGGGATGGGATGGACTGGGATAGACTGGGGGGACAGGGATAGACTGGGATAGACTGGGAGAGACTGGGATGAACTGGGAGGGAATGGGATAGAATGGGATGGACTGGGATGGACTGGGGGGACAGGGATAGAATGGAGAGACTGGGATGGGATGGGAGGAACTGGGATGGACTGGGATAGAGTGGAGAGAACAGGAGGGAATGGGAGGGAATGGGATAAACTGGGATGGACTGGGAGGGACTGGGATGGGCTGGGATGGAATGGGATAGACTGGGAGGGAATGGGATAGAATGGGATGGACTGGGGGGACTGGGATGGACTGGAGAGACTGGGATGGACTGGAGAGACTGGGATGGACTGGGATGGAGTGGGATAGAGTGGGATAAACTGGGAGGGAATGGGAGAGACTGGGGGGACAGGGATAGAATGGAGAGACTGGGATGGGATGGGAGGAACTGGGATAGACTGGGATGGACTGGGATGGACTGGGGGGACTGGGGGGACTGGGATAGAGTGGAAGAGCATGGAGAGACTGGGATAAACTGGGATGGACTGGGATAGACTGGGATAGAGTGGAGAGAAGAGGAGGGAATGGGAGAGAATGGGAGAGACTGGGATAAACTGGGATGGACTGGGATGTACTGGAGTGAATGGGAATGGACTGGGATAGACTGGGATGGACTGGGATGAACTGGGATGAACTGGGATAGACTGGGATGGATGGGATGAACTGGAGTGAATGGGAATGGACTGGGATGGACTGGGGGAACAGGGATAGAATGGAGAGACTGGGATAGACTGGGATGGACCAGGCTAGTGCCCCATAACCCACACCCCATAATAACCCCACATCCCATAATAACCCCACATCCCATAATAACCCCACATCCCATAATAACCCCGCACCCCACATCCCATAATAACCCCACATCCCATAATAACCCCCCCCCCCCATATCCCATAATAACCCCCCCGCCCCCCCCCCCCCATCCTCATTCCTTCCCTTTGGCACCTCCCCCACATTCCAGAGGCCGGGAGCAGCCCCCCCCCCCCCCCCATTCCCTGCCCCACAAGTGCCAACGTAGCAATGGGGGGGGGGGCACCCATATATGGGTCTATGGGGCACGTACTTAGGGGTCTATGGGGCACGTACTTAGGGGTCTATGGGGCACGCACTTAGGGGTCTATGGGGCACGTACTTATGGGTCTATGGGGCACGCACTTAGGGGTCTATGGGGCATGCACTTATGGGTCTATGGGGCACGCACTTATGGGTCTATGGGGGGCATGCACTTAGGGGTCTATGGGTCGCACACTTATGGGTCTGGGGGGCAAGCACTTATGGGTCTATGGGGCACGCACTTATGGGTCTATGGGGCACGCACTTAGGGGTCTATGGGGCACGTACTTAGGGGTCTATGGGGCACGTACTTAGGGGTCTATGGGGATCACACTTATGGGTCTAATGGGGCACGCACTTATGGGTCTATGGGGCACGCACTTATGGGTCTATGGGGCATGCACTTAGGGGTCTATGGGGCACGCACTTAGGGGTCTATGGGGCACGCACTTATGGGTCTATGGGGCACGTACTTATGGGTCTATGGGGCACATACTTATGGGTCTATGGGGGGCATGCACTTACGGGTCTATGGGGCACGTACTTATGGGTCTATGGGGCATGCACTTATGGGTCTATGGGGGCAAGCACTTATGGGTGTATGGGGCACGTACTTATGGGTCTATGGGGCACGCACTTATGGGTCTATGGGGCACGCACTTAGGGGTCTATGGGGCACACACTTATGGGTCTATGGGGCAAGCACTTATGGGTCTATGGGGCACGCACTTAGGGGTCTATGGGGCACGCACTTATGGGTCTATGGGGCACGCACTTATGGGTCTATGGGGCACATACTTAGGGGTCTATGGGGCACGCACTTAGGGGTCTATGGGGCACGCACTTATGGGTCTATGGGGCACGTACTTAGGGGTCTATGGGGCACGCACTTAGGGGTCTATGGGGCACGTACTTAGGGGTCTATGGGGCACGCACTTATGGGTCTATGGGGCACGTACTTAGGGGTCTATGGGGCACGCACTTATGGGTCTATGGGGCACGCACTTAGGGGTCTATGGGGCACGCACTTATGGGTCTATGGGGCACGCACTTAGGGGTCTATGGGGCACGCACTTATGGGTCTATGGGGCACGCACTTAGGGGTCTATGGGGGGCATGCACTTAGGGGTCTATGGGGCACGTACTTATGGGTCTATGGGGCACGCACTTAGGGGTCTATGGGGCACACACTTATGGGTCTATGGGGCACGTACTTATGGGTCTATGGGGCACGCATTTATGGGTCTATGGGGCACGCACTTAGGGGTCTATGGGGGGCATGCACCTATGGGTCTATGGGGCACATACTTAGGGGTCTATGGGGGGCATGCACCTATGGGTCTATGGGGCACGTACTTAGGGGTCTATGGGGCACATACTTAGGGGTCTATGGGGGGCATGCACCTATGGGTCTATGGGGCACGCACTTAGGGGTCTATGGGGCACATACTTAGGGGTCTATGTGGGGCATGCACCTATGGGTCTATGGGGCACGCACTTAGGGGTCTATGGGGCACGCACTTATGGGTCTATGTGGCACACACTTATGGGTCTATGTGGGGCACACACTTATGGGTCTATGTGGGACACACACACTTATGGGTCACACACACTTATGGGTCTATGTGGGGCACACACTTATGGGGCACACACACTTATGGGTCTATGTGGGGCACACACTTATGGGTCACACACACTTATGGGTCACACACACTTATGGGTCACACACTTATGGGTCTATGTGGGTCACACACTTATGGGTCTATGGGTCACACACACTTATGGGTCTATGTGGGGCACACTTATGGGTCACACACACTTATGGGTCACACACACTTATGGGTCACACACACTTATGGGTCACACACTTATGGGTCTATGTGGGGCACACACTTATGGGTCTATGTGGGGCACACACTTATGGGTCTATGTGGGGCACACACTTATGGGTCACACACACTTATGGGTCTATGTGGGTCGCACTTATGGGTCTATGTGGGTCACACTTATGGGTCACACACACTTATGGGTCTATGTGGGGCACACTTATGGGTCTATGGGTCACACACACTTATGGGTCTATGTGGGGCACACACTTATGGGTCACACACACTTATGGGTCACACACACTTATGGGTCACACACACTTATGGGTCTATGTGGGGCACACACTTATGGGTCACACACACTTATGGGTCTATGTGGGTCACACACTTATGGGTCTATGTGGGTCACACGCACTTATGGGTCTATGTGGGGCACACACTTATGGGTCTATGTGGGGCACACACTTATGGGTCACACACACTTATGGGTCACACACACTTATGGGTCTATGTGGGGCGCACACTTATGGGTCACACACACTTATGGGTCACACACACTTATGGGTCTATGGGGGGCACACACTTATGGGTCTATGGGGCACACACTTATGGGTCTATGTGGGTCACACACTTATGGGTCTATGGGGGGCACGCGCTTATGGGTCTATGTGGGGCACACACACTTATGGGTCTATGTGGGTCACACACTTATGGGTCTATGTGGGTCACACACTTATGGGGCACACACACTTATGGGTCACACACACTTATGGGTCTATGTGGTCACACACTTATGGGTCTATGTGGGTCACACTTATGGGTCTATGTGGGGCACACACTTATGGGTCACACACTTATGGGTCTATGGGGCACACACTTATGGGTCTATGGGTCACACACTTATGGGTCTATGTGGGTCACACTTATGGGTCTATGGATGCTCTTACGGCCATTGGAAAAGGGGGATCCAGGACAGGGACGGGAGGGACCCCAATGGGCACAGGGGGGTTGGGATGGGCTAAAGGGGGGGTGGGGATAGGAAAAGCCCCCCCCCATCCCCCCCCCATTCCCCTCCCCCCCCATCCCCTCCCCCCCCCATTCCCGGCCTCCCTGATGGGTTTTCCTGTCGGGACACGGAGAAGAAAGTGGCTCTTGTGTGGGAATGTTGGGAAAGGGGCCGGGAATGGGGGGGGATGGGGGGGATGGGAATTATGGGGGGGGGATGGGAATGGGGGGGGGATGGGGATGGGGGGAATGGGAATGGGAATGGGGGGGAATTGGGGGGGGGATAGGAATTATGGGGGGGGATGGGAATGGGGCGAATGGGAAATGGGGGGGGATGGGGGGGATGAGAAATGGGAAGGGCGGGGATGGGGATGGGGGGGGATGGGAAATGTGGGGGGGTTGGGGGGGCATGGGAATGGGAATGGGGGGGATGGGGGGGGATGGGAATTATGGGGGGGGATGGGGATGGGGGGGGATGGGAAATGTGGGGGGGTTGGGGGGGATGGGAATTATGGGGGGGGGAAGGGAATGGGGGGAATGGGAAATTGGGGGGGGATGGGAATGGGGGGATGGGAATGGGAATGGGGGGGGGATGGGGGGATGGGAATTATGGGGGGGATGGGAAATGGGGGGGATGGGGGGGAAGGGATTGGGAATGGGGGGCATGGGGATGGGGGGGATGGGAATTATGGGGGGGGATGGGAATGGGGGGGGATGGGGATTGGGGGATGGGAATTGGGGGGATGAGGGGGGATGGGAATTATGGGGGGGGGGAAGGGATGGGGATGGGGGGGGTGGGGATTGGGGGATGGAAATTGGGGGGGGAAGAGATTGGGAATGGGGGGGGAATGGGCATGGGGGGAATGGGAATGGGAATTGGGGGGGGAATTGGGGGGGGATGGGGGGATGGGAATGGGGGGGGAAGGGAATGGGAATGGGGGGTGGGAATTGGGGGGGATGGGGGGATGAGAAATGGGAATGGGGGGGTTGGGAATTGGGGGGGGAAGGGATTTGGGAATGGGGGCGTGGGAATGGGAATGGGGGGGAAATTGGGGGGGATGGGAATTATGGGGGGGGAAGGGATTGGGAATGGGGGGGGGATGGGGATGGGGATGGGAATGGGGGGGTGGGAAATGGGAATGGGGGGTGGGAATTAGGGGGGAGATGGGAATTAGGGGGGGAGGGGAACGGGAATGGGGGGTGGAATTGGGGGATGGGAATGGGGGGGATGGGATAAGGGATGGATATGGGGGGACAAGGGGGGGTATGGGGGGATGAGGGGGGATAAGGGATGGATAAGGCACCCCATAGACCCTCTAGAACCCCATAGACCCTATAGAGCCCTATAGACACCATAGAATCCCATAGACCCCACAGACCCCATAACACCCCCTAGCATCCTATGGCACCCATAGACCCCATTGCCCCCCAATGACTCCCATTGACTCCCATTGACCCCATTGACCCCATTGACCCCATTGACTCCCATTGACCCCATTGACCTCATTGACCCCATTGACCCCATTGACCCCATTGACCCCCATTGACCCCCATTGTTTCCCCCCTCCCCCCAGCCCCCCCCCGGGACCTCCTCTCCGTGCTCGGGATCCGGTCCCTGCCCCCCGGCGTGGGGGCGGGGCCTGGCTTCTGCCGAGGCCCCGCCCCCGAGGGCTCCTTCCGGGTTGGGGGCGTGGCCAAGCTCAGCGCCCCCACGTGGCGGCTCTTCCCCGGTGAGTGCAGCCCCATTGAGCCCCATTGAGCCCTATTGAGCCCCATTGAACCCCATAGATCCCCATCGAGCCCCATTGAACCCCATTGAGCCCCATTGAGCCCCATTGAGCCCCATTGAGCCCCATTGAGCCCCATTGAACCCCATAGATCCCCATCGAGCCCCATTGAACCCCATTGAGCCCCATTGAGCCCCATTGAGCCCCATTGAGCCCCATAGATCCCCATCGAGCCCCATTGAGCCCCATTGAGCCCCATAGAGCCCCATAGAGCCCCATTGAGCCCCATTGAGCCCCATAGATCCCCATCGAGCCCCATTGAGCCCCATTGAGCCCCATTGAGCCCCATTGACACCATAGAGCCCATTGAGCCCCATAGAGCCCCATTGAGCCCCACTGAGCCCCATTGAGCCCCATTGAGCCCCATAGAGCCCCATTGAGCCCCACAGAGCCCTATGGGGGCCCTATGGGGGACCTATGGGGACCCTATGGGGGGCCTATGGGGCCCTATGGGGACCTATGGGAGCCCTATGGGGACCTATGGGGACCAATGGCTCCATATCCCATTGGCTCCCCCACATCCCATTGGCTCCCCCACATCCCATTGGCTCCACATCCCATTGGCCCCACATCCCATTGGCTCCTCCATATCCCATTGGCTCCCCCATATCCCATTGGCTCCCCCATATCCCATTGGCCCCATATCCCATTGGCTCCCCCATATCCCATTGGCCCCACATCCCATTGGCTCCCCCATATCCCATTGGCTCCCCCATATCCCATTGGCCCCACATCCCATTGGCTCCCCCACATCCCATTGGCCCCACATCCCATTGGCTCCACATCCCATTGGCCCCACATCCCATTGGCCCCATATCCCATTGGCTCCCCCACATCCCATTGGCTCCCCCACATCCCATTGGCCCCACATCCCATTGGCCCCACATCCCATTGGCTCCACATCCCATTGGCCCCACATCCCATTGGCCCCATATCCCATTTGCCCCATATCCCATTGGCCCCACATCCCATTGGCTCCACATCCCATTGGCCCCACATCCCATTGGCCCCACATCCCATTGGCCCCACATCCCATTGGCTCCCCCACATCCCATTGGCTCCATATCCCATTGGCCCCACATCCCATTGGCTCCCCCATATCCCATTGGCCCCACATCCCATTGGCTCCTCTTCCCATTGGCCCCACATCCCATTGGCTCCACATCCCATTGGCCCCACATCCCATTGGCTCCCCATCCCATCGACTCCCCCACATCCCAACAACTCCTCTTCCCATTGGCTCCCCCATACCCCCACCCCAATCCCCCTCCCTCTGCCCCACAGCTCCCTTCCCATTGGATTTCTCCATCATGGCGCTGGTTCGGCCCCATAGCGGGCCCCACACTTTCCTCCTCTCCCTCTACGACGGCTCCGGACGGCGTCAACTGGGGCTGCGGTTGTTGGGGGGTGACCCCCAACTTCTCCCGCCCCTTCTCCAGCCCCACGGAAACCCCGTCTTCCGTCGCCTCGACGACGGCGAGTGGGTGTCAACAACCAATGAGAAGGGGTCTTTGTGAAGGGGGTGGGACCAATGGGGAGGTCTCCATCCTATGGGTCTCAATGGGGAGGTCTTCGTTCTATGGGTCTCAATGGGGAGGTCTTCGTTCTATGGGTCTCAATGGGGAGGTCTTCGTTCTATGGGTCTCAATGGGGTTGTCTCCATCCTATGGGTCCCAATGGGGTTGTCTTCATCCTATGGGTCTCAATGGGGTTGTCTCCGTTCTATGGGTCTCAATGGGGTTGTCTCCATCCTATGGGTCCCAATGGGGATGTCTCCATCCTATGGGTCTCAATGGGGAGGTCTCCATTCTATGGGTCTCAATGGGGTTGTCTCCATCCTATGGGTCTCAATGGGGTTGTCTCCATCCTATGGGTCTCAATGGGGTTGTCTCCATCCTATGGGTCTCAATGGGGAGGTCTCCATCCTATGGGTCTCAATGGGGAGGTCTCCATCCTATGGGTCTCAATGGGGATGTCTCCATCCTATGGGTCTCAATGGGGATGTCTCCATCCTATGGGTCTCAATGGGGATGTCTCCATCCTATGGGTCCCAATGGGGATGTCTCCATCCTATGGGTCTCAATGGGGTCGTCTCCATCCTATGGGTCTCAATGGGGTTGTCTCCATCCTATGGGTCCCAATGGGGTTGTCTCCATCCTATGGGTCCCAATGGGGAGGTCTCCATCCTATGGGTCTCAATGGGGTTGTCTCCATCCTATGGGTCTCAATGGGGAGGTCTCCATCCTATGGGTCTCAATGGGGATGTCTCCATCCTATGGGTCTCAATGGGGATGTCTCCATCCTATGGGTCTCAATGGGGATGTCTCCATCCTATGGGTCTCAAAGGGGATGTCTCCATTCTATGGGTCCCAATGGGGTTGTCTCCATCCTATGGGTCCCAATGGGGTTGCCTCCATCCTATGGGTCTCAATGGGGTTGTCTGCATCCTATGGGTCCCAATGGGGTTGTCTCCATCCTATGGGTCCCAATGGGGATGTCTCCATTCTATGGGTCTCAATGGGGATGTCTCCATCCTATGGGTCTCAATGGGGAGGTCTCCATCCTATGGGTCCCAATGGGGATGTCTCCATCCTATGGGTCTCAATGGGGTTGTCTCCATCCTATGGGTCCCAATGGGGATGTCTCCATCCTATGGGTCCCAATGGGGATGTCTCCATCCTATGGGTCCCAATGGGGAGGTCTCCATCCTATGGGTCCCAATGGGGATGTCTCCATCCTATGGGTCTCAATGGGGATGTCTCCATCCTATGGGTCCCAATGGGGATGTCTCCATCCTATGGGTCCCAATGGGGATGTCTCCATTCTATGGGTCTCAATGGGGAGGTCTCCATCCTATGGGTCCCAATGGGGATGTCTCCATCCTATGGGTCTCAATGGGGATGTCTCCATCCTATGGGTCCCAATGGGGATGTCTCCATCCTATGGGTCCCAATGGGGATGTCTCCATCCTATGGGTCCCAATGGGGAGGTCTCCATCCTATGGGTCCCAATGGGGATGTCTCCATCCTATGGGTCCCAATGGGGATGTCTCCATCCTATGGGTCTCAATGGGGTTGTCTCCATCCTATGGGTCTCAATGGGGATGTCTCCATCCTATGGGTCCCAATGGGGTTGTCTCCATCCTATGGGTCCCAATGGGGTCATCTCCATTCTATGGGTCTCAATGGGGTTGTCTCCATTCTATGGGTCTCAATGGGGAGGTCTCCGTTCTATGGGTCCCAATGGGGATGTCTCCATCCTATGGGTCTCAATGGGGATGTCTCCATCCTATGGGTCCCAATGGGGTCGTCTCCATTCTATGGGTCCCAATGGGGTCATCTCCATTCTATGGGTCTCAATGGGGTTGTCTCCATTCTATGGGTCTCAATGGGGATGTCTCCGTTCTATGGGTCCCAATGGGGATGTCTCCATCCTATGGGTCTCAATGGGGATGTCTCCATTCTATGGGTCTCAATGGGGAGGTCTCCATCCTATGGGTCTCAATGGGGAGGTCTCCATCCTATGGGTCCCAATGGGGATGTCTCCATCCTATGGGTCTCAATGGGGTTGTCTCCATCCTATGGGTCTCAATGGGGTTGTCTCCATTCTATGGGTCCCAATGGGGTTGTCTCCATCCTATGGGTCCCAATGGGGAGGTCTCCATCCTATGGGTCCCAATGGGGATGTCTCCATTCTATGGGTCTCAATGGGGTTGTCTCCATCCTATGGGTCCCAATGGGGAGGTCTCCATCCTATGGGTCCCAATGGGGACATCCCCATCCTATGGGTCCCAATGGGGCTGCCCCCCCGCCCCATATCTCCCCATAGATGGCATCACGTGGCCTGGAGCATCCGGGGCCGCTCGGTCACCATGGTTGTGGATTGCGTCCATCGGGACACGCGGATCCTGCCCCATAGCGCCGGCGCCTCCATTGACGCCCATGGGGTCACCGTGTTCGGGACCCACAGCCCGGGGGAGGAGGGCTTCCAGGTGGGGAGAACCCGGCTTCCGAAGAGTTCGCCCCATATTTCACCCCATATTTCACCCCATTTCGCCCCATATTTCACCTTTTTCGCCCCATTTCGCCCCATATTTCACCCCATTTCACCCCATTTCACCCCATTTCGCCCCATATTTCACCTATTTCACCCCATTTCGCCCCATATTTCACCTATTTCGCCCCATTTCACCCCATATTTCGCCTATTTCACCCCATTTCGCCCCATATTTCACCTATTTCGCCCCATTTCACCCCATATTTCACCCTTTTCACCCCATTTCATCCCATTTCACCCCATATTTCACCCCATTTCATCCCATTTCACCCCATATTTCGCCTATTTCACCCCATTTCGCCCCATATTTCACCTATTTCATCCCATTTCGCCCCATATTTCACCTCATTTTGCCCCATTTCACCCCATTTCGCCCCATATTTCACCTCATTTCGCCCCATTTCACCCCATTTCACCCCATTTCATCCCATTTCATCCCATTTCACCCCATATTTCACCTATTTCACCCCATTTCACCCCATATTTCACCTTTTTCACCCCATTTCACCCCATATTTCACCCCATTTCGTCCCATTTCGCCCCATATTTCGCCCCATATTTCACCCCATTTCTCCCCATTTCACCCCATTTCACCCCATTTCTCCCCATTTCACCCCATTTCGCCCCATATTTCACCCTTTTCACCCCATTTCACCTATTTCACCCCATTTCGCCTCATATTTCACCCCATTTCACCCCATATTTCACCTATTTCACCCCATTTCACCCCATTTCATCCCATTTCACCCCATT
This sequence comes from Pezoporus occidentalis, assembly GCF_034315485.1. Classification (NCBI taxonomy): domain Eukaryota; kingdom Metazoa; phylum Chordata; class Aves; order Psittaciformes; family Psittacidae; genus Pezoporus; species Pezoporus occidentalis. The sequence continues at coordinate 31,542 of NW_026916121.1, forward strand.
TCGCCCCATATTTCACCTATTTCACCCCATTTCACCCCATATTTCACCCCCTTTCACCCCATATTTCACCCTTTTCACCCCATTTCACCCCATTTCACCCCATTTTACCCCATTTCACCCCATATTTCACCTATTTCGCCCCATTTCACCCCATTTCACCCCATTTCACCCCATTTCACCCCATATTTCGCCTATTTCACCCCATTTCACCCCATATTTCCCCTTTTCCCACCATTTCACCCCATATTTCCCCTTTTCCCACCATTTCACCCCATATTTCACCCTTTTCACCCCATTTCACCCCATTTCACCCCATTTCGCCCCATATTTCGCCCCATATTTCACCCCATTTCACCCCATTTCACCCCATATTTCACCTTTTTCACCCCATTTTACCCCATATTTCACCTTTTTCACCCCATATTTCCCCCCATATTTCCCCTGTTTCACCCCATTTCTCCCCCTCTCGCCCCATAGGGGGACATCCAACAACTGCTCATCTCCGATGACCCCCAAGCGGCCTTCGACTACTGCGAGCTCTACGGGCCCCACTGCGACCCCCAGGGCCAGGAACGAGGCCGGCAGCGCCGGGAGGTGGGAATGGGATGGGTTGGGTTGGGTTGGGTTGGGTTGAGTTGGGTTGGGTTGAGTTGGGTTGAGTTGGGTTGGGTTGAGTTGGGTTGAGTTGGGTTGGGTTGAGTTGGGTTGAGTTGGGTTGGGTTGAGTTGGGTTGGGTTGGGTTGGGTTGAGTTGGGTTGAGTTGGGTTGAGTTGGGTTGGGTTGGGTTGGATTGGGTTGGGTTGAGTTGGGTTGGGTTGGAGTTGGGTTGGGTTGGAGTTGGGTTGAGTTGGGTTGAGTTGGGTTGAGTTGGGTTGAGTTGGGTTGGGTTGGGTTGGGTTGGGTTGAGTTGGGTTGGGTTGGGTTGGGTTGGGTTGAGTTGGGTTGGGTTGGGTTGGGTTGGGTTGAGTTGGGTTGAGTTTGGTTGGGTTGGGTTGGGTTGAGTTGGGTTGGGTTGGGTTGAGTTGGGTTGGGTTGGGTTGGGTTGGGTTGGGTTGGGTTGAGTTGGGTTGGGTTGGGTTGAGTTGGGTTGGGTTGGGTTGGGTTGGGTTGAGTTGGGTTGAGTTGGGTTGAGTTGGGTTGGGTTGAGTTGGGTTGGGTTGGGTTGGGTTGGGTTGAGTTGGGTTGGGTTGAGTTGGGTTGGGTTGGGTTGAGTTGGGTTGGGTTGGGTTGGGTTGAGTTGGGTTGAGTTGGGTTGGGTTGAGTTGGGTTGAGTTGGGATGGGTTGGGTTGGGTGGAGTTGGGTTGGGTTGGGTTGAGTTGGGTTGGGTTGGGTTGGGTTGGGTTGGGTTGAGTTGAGTTGGGTTGGGTTGGGTTGGGTTGAGTTGGGTTGAGTTGGGTTGGGTTGGGTTGAGTTGGGTTGGGTTGAGTTGTGTTGAGTTGGGTTGGGATGGGTTGGGTTGGGTTGGGTTGGGTTGAGTTGGGTTGGGTTGGGTTGCATTGGGTTGGGTTGAGTTGGGTTGGGTTGAGTTGGGTTGGGTTGGGTTGGGTTGGGATGGGGTTGGGTTGGGTTGGGATGGGTTGAGTTGGGTTGGGTTGGGTTGGGTTGAGTTGGGATTGGATGGGATGGGTTGGGATGGGTTTGGATGGGATTGGATTGGGATTGGATGGGATTGAATGGGATTGGATTGGGATTGGTTGGGTTCCAACCAAGAGGCCCCCTCCCCCCTACCTCCCCCCCCCCCTTATGGAGCCTTTTGGTGACCTCCCCCTCCCCCCACCCCCATCCCCCCCCATCCCCCCCCATCCTCTCCCCCTCCAAGGAGGCTGTGGGGTCCCATGGGGGGGGAGGGGGGGGAGGCAGCACCCATGGGTCCCCCCCACCCAGCACCCTCATGTCCTCACATTGGGTGGTTTGTGTCTTGTGTTCCCCCACCACCACCACCACCATTGTCTGCCCTGTTGGTCTGCATCACCTTCATCTTCATCATCTCCATCGTCATCATCACCTCCATGCCATCATCATCACCTCCATCCCATCATCATCATCACCTTCATCATCATCTCCATCATCTTCATCATCACCTCCATGCCATCACCATCACCTCCATCCCATCATCATCATCACCTTCATCATCATCTCCATCATCTTCATCATCACCTCCATCCCATCATCATCACCTCCATCCCATCATCATCATCATCACCTTCATCACCACCTCCATCCCATCATCACCTTCATCACCACCTCCATCCCATCATCACCTCCATCCCATTACCATCATCATCACCTTCATCACCACCACCTCCATCCCATCATCATCATCATCACCTTCATCATCATCACCTCCATCCATCATCACCACCTCCATCCCATCCTCACCTCCATCCCATCATCATCATCATCACCTTCATCATCACCTCCATCCCATCATCACCACCTCCATCCCATCATCATCATCATCACCTTCATCATCACCTCCATCCATCATCACCACCTCCATCCCATCATCACCTCCATCCCATCATCATCATCATCACCTTCATCACCACCTCCATCCCATCCTCACCTTCATCCCATCATCACCTCCATCCCATCATCATCATCATCACCTTCATCACCACCTCCATCCCATCCTCACCTTCATCCCATCATCATCATCATCACCTTCATCATCACCTCCATCCCATCATCACCTCCATCCCATCATCATCATCACCACCTTCATCCCATCATCATCATCACCTTCATCACCACCTCCATCCCATCATCATCATCACCTTCATCATCACCTCCATCCCATCATCATCATCATCACCTTCATCATCACCACCTCCATCCCATCATCACCTCCATCCCATCATCATCACCTTCATCACCACCACCTCCATCCCATCATCATCATCGTCACCTTCATCACCACCTCCATCCCATCATCACCTTCATCCCATCATCATCACCTTCATCATCATCACCTCCATCCCATCATCATCATCACCTTCATCACCACCTCCATCCCATCACCATCATCACCACCTCCATCCCATCACCACCTCCATCACATCACCACTTCCATCCCATCATCATCATCATCATCCCATCATCATCATCATCACCTTCATCACCATCTCCATCCCATCCTCACCTCCATCCCATCATCATCATCACCTTCATCATCACCACCTCCATCCCATCATCACCTCCATCCCATCATCACCTCCATCCCATCATCATCATCATCACCTTCATCACCACCTCCATCCCATCCTCACCTTCATCCCATCATCATCATCATCACCTTCATCATCACCTCCATCCCATCATCATCATCACCACCTCCATCCCATCATCATCATCATCACCTTCATCATCACCTCCATCCCATCATCACCACCTCCATCCCATCATCACCACCTCCATCCCATCATCATCATCATCACCTTCATCATCACCTCCATCCATCATCACCACCTCCATCCCATCATCATCATCATCACCTTCATCATCACCACCACCTCCATCCCATCATCACCACCTCCATCCCATCATCATCACCTCCATCCCATCCTCACCTCCATCCCATCACCATCATCACCTTCATCATCATCACCTCCATCCCATCATCACCTTCATCCCATCATCATTATCATCACCTTCATCATCACCACCTCCATCCCATCATCCTCACCTCCATCCCATCATCATCATCCTCACCTTCATCATCACCACCTCCATCCCATCATCATCACCTCCATCCCATCCTCACCTCCATCCCATCACCATCATCACCTTCATCATCACCACCTCCATCCCATCATCACCACCTCCATCCCATCATCACCACCTCCATCCCATCATCATCACCTCCATCCATCATCACCACCTCCATCCCATCATCATCACCTCCATCCATCATCACCACCTCCATCCCATCATCATCACCTCCATCCATCATCATCACCTCCATCCATCATCACCACCTCCATCCCATCATCATCATCATCACCTTCATCACCACCTCCATCCCATCATCACCTCCATCCCATCATCATCATCACCTTCATCACCACCTCCATCCATCATCACCACCTCCATCCCATCATCATCATCACCACCTCCATCCCATCATCATCATCACCTTCATCATCATCACCTCCATCCCATCATCATCATCATCACCTTCATCATCACCACCTCCATCCCATCATTATCATCATCACCTTCATCCCATCATCACCACCTCCATCCCATCACCATCATCACCTTCATCATCATCACCTTCATCCCATCATCATCACCACCTCCATCCCATCATCATCACCTTCATCATCACCACCTCCATCCCATCACCATCATCACCTTCATCATCACCACCTCCATCCCATCATCATCTTCATCATCACCACCACCTCCATCCCATCATCATCATCACCTTCATCATCACCACCTCCATCCCATCACCATCATCACCTTCATCACCACCACCTCCATCCCATCATCATCATCATCCCCCCCCCAGGCCAGCAAGCCGAAGCCCCACGGGACGATGAGCACAGCCAATGGGAAGGGCAAATCCCTTGGGAAGCGCCCCGGGAATGGGGGGGCCAAGACCATGGGGCTGAGGTTCCCCTCCAGGAGTCAAGGCAACAGCTACCGGCAGGTAGGGAATGCTCCTGCACCCGCATCCATGCCTGTCCATCCCTGTCCATGCATCCATCCATAGCCATCCCTATGCATCCCTATCCATGCATCCATCCATAGCCATCCATAGCCATCCATATCCATCCATATCCATCCCTATGCATCCATATCCATCCCTATGCATCCATATCCATCCCTATGCATCCATATCCATCCATATCCATCCCTATGCATCCCTATGCATCCCTATGTATCCCTATCCATCCATCATCCATCCCTATGCATCCATATCCATCCCTATCCATCCCTATCCATTGATATCCATCCATCATCCATCCCTATCCATCCATCATCCATCCCTATCCATCCTTATCCATCCCTATACATCCATATCCATCCCTATCCATCCCTATCCATTGATATCCATCCATAGCCATCCCTATCCATGCATCCATCCCTATCCATGCATCCATCCCTATCCATGCATCCATCCATAGCCATCCCTATCCATGCATCCATCCCTATCCATGCATCCATCCATAGCCATCCCTATGCATCCATAGCCATCCCTATGCATCCATAGCCATCCCTATGCATCCATATCCATCCCTATGCATCCATATCCATCCCTATGCATCCCTATGCATCCCTATCCATCCCTATCCATCCTTATCCATCCATCATCCATCCCTATCCATGCATCCCTGTGCATCCCTATCCATGCATCCATCCTTATCCATCCATCATCCATCCATCATCCATCATCCATCATCCATCATCCATCATCCATCCATCCATCCATCCATCATCCATCATCCATCCATCATCCATCATCCATCCATCATCCATCCATCCATCCATCATCCATCATCATCCATCATCCATCCCCCCCTTCTCCTACCCCATAACCTCCCCCCCCAGATTCTTGGGGTCTTCCTCCCCATAGAACCCCTGATGGGACCCCCATTGTGGGGGTGTGGGGGGCAGTTGGGGGGCATTAAAGCCCCGTGCCCCCCATCCCTAATGGGGCTGCTCCTCCATGGTGTCCATCAGGATGAGGATGAGGATGAGGATGGGGATGAGAACTGGGTGTAAGTGGGGCAGGGAGGATGTGGGGGGCCTGGCCCCCCATCCTCATGTGTGTCCCCTGTGACGTCACACAGGGAGCGTGTGACGTCATCACCGGCGGCCCTCGGCTTCGTCCCCATTGGCTTGACTGACCCCCAGCCTCCGCCAGCCTTTTTTGGGAGGGTTTAATGGGGGGGGTGTTAACACGGCTTCATCCCAAATTAATCCCGAATTTATCCCAAATTCATCCCAAATTTATCCCAAATTCACCCCAAATTTATCCCAAATTCATCCCAAATTTATACCAAATTTACCCAGCTTCGTCCCAAATTTATCCCAAATTCATCCAAAATTCATCCCAAATATATCCCAAATTCATCCCAAATCCATCCCAAATTTACCCAGCTTCATTCCAAATTTATCCCTGCTTCATCCCAAATTTATCCCAAATGCATCCAAAATTTATCCCAAATTTATCCCAAATTCATCCCAGATTTAACCCAAATTCATCCCAAATTCATCCCAAATTTATCCCAAATTCATCCCAAATCCATCCCAAATTTACCCAGCTTCATTCCAAATTTATCCCAGCTTCATCCCAAATTCATGCCAAATTTATCCCAGCTTCATCCCAAATTTATCCCAAATTAATCCCAGATTTATCCCTGCTTTATCCCAAATCCATCCCGAATTTACCCAGCTTCATTCCAAATTTATCCCTGCTTCATCCCAAATTTATCCCAAATGCATCCAAAATTTATCCCAAATTTATCCCAAATTCATCCCAGATTTAACCCAAATTCATCCCAAATTCATCCCAAATTTATCCCAAATTCATCCCAAATCCATCCCAAATTTACCCAGCTTCATTCCAAATTTATCCCTGCTTCATCCCAAATTTATCCCAAATGCATCCAAAATTTATCCCAAATTTATCCCAAATTCATCCCAGATTTAACCCAAATTCATCCCAAATTTATCCCAAATTCATCCCAAATTCATCCCAAATCCATCCCAAATTTACCCAGCTTCATTCCAAATTTATCCCAGCTTCATCCCAAATTCATGCCAAATTTATCCCAGCTTCATCCCAAATTTATCCCAAATTAATCCCAGATTTATCCCTGCTTTATCCCAAATTCATCCCAAATTTATCCCAAATTCATCCCAAATTCATTCCAAATGTATCCCAAATTCATCCCAAATTCATCCGAAATTTATCCCTGCTTCATCCCAAATTTAACCCTGCTTTATCCCAAATTTATCCCAAATTTATCCCTGCTTCATCCCAAATGTATCCCAAATTTACCCCTAATTTATCCCAAATTCGTCCCTGCTTTATCCCAAATTTATCCCAGCTTCATCCCGAATTTATCCCAAATTCACCCCAAATTTATCCCAAATTCATCCCGAATTTATCCCTGCTTTATCCCAACCTCATCCCAGCTTTATCCCACCTTTAACCCATTTTAAATCCAACTTAAACCCAACTTTAATCCATCTTTGACCCAACCCCAACCCAACCCAACTCAACCCAACCCAACCCAAACCCAACTCAACTCAACCCAACCCAACCCAACCCAACTCAACCCAACCCAACCCAACTCAACCCAACTCAACCCAACTCAACCCAACTCAACCCAACCCAACCCAACCCAACCCAACCCAACTCAACCCAACCCAACCCAACCCCAACCCAACTCAACCCATCCCAACCCAACTCAACCCAACCCAAACCCAACTCAACCCAACTCAACCCAACCCAACCCAACCCAACCCAACCCAACCCAACCCAACCCAACTCAAGTCAACTCAACTCAACCCAACCCAACCCAACCCAACTCAACCCAACTCAACCCAACCCAACCCAACTCAACCCAACCCAACCCAACTCAACCCAACCCAACCCAACCCAACCCAACCCAACCCAACTCAACCCAACCCAACTCAACCCAACCCAACCCAACCCAACTCAACCCAACCCAACCCAACCCAACTCAACTCAACCCAACTCAACCCAACCCAACCCAACCCAACCCATCCCAACCCAACCCAACCCAACTCAACCCAACCCAACTCAACCCAACCCCAACCCAACCCAACCCAACTCAACCCAACCCAACCCCAACTCAACCCAACCCAACCCAAACCAACCCAACCCAACCCAACCCCCGCCATTAATCTGGGGGTGAATTGAGCGGTTGGGGGGCAGCGTTTGAGGTGTGGGGCACACACATATGGGGTGCCCCACACTTATGGGTCCCATTGTGGGGGGGTTACATATCTGCCCCCCCCAGGCTGTGCTCAGCGTCAGGGGCTACAAGGGTGAGAAGGGGGAGCCCGCTGTCCTCGAGCCGGTACGTTTGCGCCCCCCAAGTCCCCCCACATCTCCCCCTATGTGACACCAGACCCACCTGCCCCACATCTCCTCCTTTTCTTCTCCTATAGGGAATGTTGGTGGAAGGCCCCCCCGGACCGGAGGGACCAGCGGTAAGACACCCCCCCCCCCCACCCCATTGGGGGTGATGCTATGGGGCAGGGGTGTCGGGTCTACTTTGGGGTCACCATCGCCCCATGGATCTCTTGGATCCTCCATAGGGAATGTCGGGACCCCCGGGCACACAGGGACCACCGGGAGCACCGGGAGAGCCGGGAGAGAGGGTGAGACCCCCATGATGCATCTTCACCCCATTGACCCCCATTACCCCATTGACCCCCATTGACCCCCATTACCCCATTGACCCCCATCACCCCATTGATCCCCATTGCCCCCCATCACCCCATTGCCCCATCACCCCATTGATCCCCATTGCCCCATTGACCCCCATCACCCCATCGCCCCCCATCACCCCATTGACCCCCATCACCCCATTGACCCCCATCACCCCATTGATCCCCATTGCCCCATTGACCCCCATTACCCCATTGATCCCCATTATCCCATTGATCCCCATCACCCCATTGACCCCCATCACCCCATTGATCCCCATTATCCCATTGACCCCCATCACCCCATTGCCCCCCATCACCCCATTGACCCCCATTGCCCCCCATCACCCCATTGACCCCCATTATCCCATTGCCCCCCATCACCCCATTGCCTCCCATTGCCCCCCATTGCCCCCCATTACCCCATTGCCCCCCATTACCCCATTGACCCCCATCACCCCATTGACCCCCATCACCCCATTGATCCCCATTGCCCCATTGCCCCCCATTATCCCATTGACCCCCATTATCCCATTGACCCCCATTACCCCATTGACCCCCATCACCACATTGCCCCCATTGCCCCCATCACCCCATTGCCCCCCATTGCCCCCATCACCCCATTGCCCCCCATCACCCCATTGCCCCCCATTGCCCCCCATTGCCCCCCATTGCCCCCCATTGACCCCCATTGCCCCCCATTGCCCCCATCACCCCATTGCCCCCCATTGCCCACCATTGCTGCCCATTGCCCCCCATTGCCCCCCATTGCCCCCCATCGCCCCCCATCATCCCTCCAGGGCCCCCCCGGCCGTGCCGGCTTCCCCGGCTCCGATGGGACCCCCGGACCCCCCGGCACCTCCATGATGCTCCCGGTGAGTTCCCATTGGATCCCTTCCCCCCCCCCCATCCCCATTCTTTGGGGTGGTGGTTGTGGGGTGGGGGTTGTGGGGTTGTTCCCATCCCATTCCCATCCTGCTCCCATCCCGTTCCCATCCCGTTCCCATCCCGCTCCCATCCCATTCCCATCCCGTTCCCGTTCCCATCCCGTTCCCATCCCGCTCCCATCCCATTCCCATCCCGTTCCCATCCCATTCCCATCCCGTTCCCATCCCGTTCCCATCCCCTTCCCATCCCCTTCCCATCCCGTTCCCATCCCATTCCCATCCCATTCCCATCCCAGTCCCTCCCATTCCCATCCCATTCCCATCCCGTTCCCATCCCATTCCCATCCCGCTCCCATCCCATTCCCATCCCGTTCCCATCCCTCTCCCATCCCGTTCCCATCCCGCTCCCATCCCGTTCCCATCCCATTCCCATCCCGTTCCCATCCCGTTCCCATCCCATTCCCATCCCATTCCCATCCCGTTCCCATCCCGTTCCCATCCCATTCCCATCCCGTTCCCATCCCGTTCCCATCCCATCCCATTCCCATCCCATTCCCATCCCATTCCCATCCCAGTTCCGCTTCGGTGCTGGCACTGGGGACAAGGGGCCGGTGGTGGCGGCGCAGGAGGTCCAAGCTCAGGCCATCCTACAGCAAGCAAGGGTGAGCTATGGGGCTGGGGGGGGGGGATGTGGGGCACGGGGGGCATCAGAAATGGGGGTCCCAAACCCGTTCCAATGGGGGTCCCAATGACCCCCAATGGGACCCCCAACCCCATCCAATGGGACCCCAATGACCCCCAATGGGACCCCAATGACCTCCAATGGGACCCCCAACCCCATCCCAATGGGACCCCAATGACCTCCAATGGGACCCCAATGACCCCCAATGGGACCCCCAACCCCATCCCAATGGGACCCCAATGGGATCTCCAATGGGACCCCCAATGGGACCCCCAATGGGACCCCCAACCCCATCCGAATGGGACCCCCAATGACCTCCAATGGGACCCCCAACCCCATCCCAATGGGACCCCCAATGACCTCCAATGGGACCCCCAACCCCATCCGAATGGGACCCCCAATGACCTCCAATGGGACCCCCAACCCCATCCCAATGGGACCCCCAATGACCTCCAATGGGACCCCCAACCCCATCCCAATGGGACCCCAATGACCTCCAATGGGACCCCCAACCCCATCCCAATGGGACCCCAATGACCTCCAATGGGACCCCCAACCCCATCCCAATGGGGCCCCCAATGACCTCCAATGGGACCCCAATGACCTCCAATGGGACCCCCAACCCCATCCCAATGGGACCCCCAATGACCTCCAATGGGACCCCCAACCCCATCCCAATGGGACCCCCAATGACCTCCAATGGGACCCCAACCCCATCCCAATGGGACCCCAATGACCCCCAATGGGACCCCCAACCCCATCCAATGGGACCCCAATGACCTCCAATGGGACCCCCAACCCCATCCAATGGGACCCCAATGACCTCCAATGGGACCCCCAACCCCATCCCAATGGGACCCCCAATGACTCCCAATGGGACCCCCAACCCCATCCCAATGGGACCCCCAACCCCATCCCAATGGGACCCCAATGACCTCCAATGGGACCCCAATGACCCCCAATGGGACCCCCAACCCCATCCCAATGGGACCCCAATGACCTCCAATGGGACCCCAACCCCATCCCAATGGGACCCCAATGACCTCCAATGGGACCCCCAACCCCATCCAATGGGACCCCAATGACCTCCAATGGGGACCCCAAACCCCATCCCAATGGGACCCCCAATGACCTCCAATGGGACCCCAATGACCTCCAATGGGACCCCCAACCCCATCCCAATGGGACCCCCAATGGGACCCCAACCCCATCCCAATGGGACCCCCAATGACCCCCAATGGGACCCCCAACCCCATCCCAATGGGCCCCCCAATGGGACCCCCAACCCCATCCCAATGGGTCCCCAATGACCTCCAATGGGACCCCCAACCCCATCCCAATGGGACCCCAATGACCTCCAATGGGACCCCCAACCCCATCCAATGGGACCCCAATGACCTCCAATGGGACCCCCAACCCCATCCCAATGGGACCCCCAATGACCTCCAATGGGACCCCAATGACCCCCAATGGGACCCCCAACCCCATCCCAATGGGACCCCAATGACCTCCAATGGGACCCCCAACCCCATCCCAATGGGACCCCAATGACTCCCAATGGGACCCCCAACCCCATCCCAATGGGACCCCCAATGACCTCCAATGGGACCCCCAACCCCATCCCAATGGGACCCCAATGACCTCCAATGGGGACCCCCAACCCCATCCCAATGGGACCCCAATGACCTCCAATGGGACCCCCAACCCCATCCCAATGGGACCCCAATGACCTCCAATGGGACCCCCAACCCCATCCCAATGGGACCCCAATGACCTCCAATGGGACCCCCAACCCCATCCCAATGGGACCCCCAATGGGACCTCCAATGGGACCCCCAATGGGACCCCCAATGGGACCCCCAACCCCATCCCAATGGGACCCCAATGACCTCCAATGGGACCCCCAACCCCATCCCAATGGGACCCCAATGACCTCCAATGGGACCCCAATGACCTCCAATGGGACCCCCAACCCCATCCCAATGGGACCCCAATGACCTCCAATGGGACCCCCAACCCCATCCCAATGGGACCCCCAATGGGACCCCCAACCCCATCCCAATGGGACCCCAATGACCTCCAATGGGGACCCCCAACCCCATCCAATGGGACCCCAATGACCCCCAATGGGACCCCCAACCCCATCCAATGGGACCCCAATGACCTCCAATGGGGACCCCCAACCCCATCCCAATGGGACCCCCATATCCCAACCAATCCCATCCTTAACCCCGCCTCCCCCCATATCTTTCTCCTTCCCAGTTGGCTCTCCGGGGTCCCCCCGGCCCTATGGGATTCACCGGCCGGCCCGGCCCCATGGTGGGTACCGCATCGGATGTGGGGTTATGGGTCGCTATGGGGCAGCTTTGTGACCCCATTGCCCCCTATATCCCTCCTTGTCCCAAGGGCCAACCGGGAAGCAACGGGATCAAGGGGGAATGCGGTGACTTCGGCCCCCAAGTGAGTGCTATGGGGCTGGGAATGGGGTTGGGGGGCGCGCTATGGGGCAGCAGAGGCGATGTGGGGAATCCTTTGCTTTATTGCCCCATAGGGACCAAGGGGACCCCAAGGACTTATGGGGCCGCCTGGAAAGCCGGGGAGGAGGGTGAGATGTGGGGCTGGGAATGGGGGGGGGGGATTGCACCCCATTGAAACCCATTGAAACCCCATTGAGCCCCATTGCACCCCATTGAAACCCATTGAACCCATTGCACCCCATTGCACCCCCTTGCACCCCATTGAACCCCATTGAACCCCATTGAACCCCTTGCGCCCCATTGCACCCCATTGATCCCCATTGAACCCCATTGAACCCATTGAACCCCATTGCACCCCATTGATCCCCATTGAACCCCATTGAACCCCATTGAAACCCATTGAAACCCATTGAAACCCATTGATCCCCATTGATCCCCATTGAACCCATTGAACCCCATTGAACCCCATTGAACCCCATTGACCCCCATTGCACCCATTGCACCCCAATGCACCCCATTGCACCCATGAGCATCCCTTACACACATGTGACCCCATTGCCCATTGCACCCTTCACACACATGTGCACCCCATTGCACCCATGCACCCCCACACGTGTGTGCACCCCATTGCACTCATGAACATCCCTTTACAATGCGTGTGCACATCCCTTCACACACGTGTGCACCCCATTGCACCCATGAGCATCCCTTCACACACGTGTGCACCCCATTGCACCCATGAGCACACACGTGTGCACCCCATTGCACCCATGAACATCCCTTCACACACGTGTGCAGCCCCACATGCGTGTGCACCCCCCACACGTGTGTGCACCCCATTGCACCCATGAGCATCCCTTCACACACGTGTGCACCCCCCACCCATTGCACCCCAATGCACCCCATTGCACCCATTGCGCCCCATTGACCCCATTGCATTGCACCATTGCACCCCATTGCACCACACGTGTGCACCCCATTGCACCCATGAACATCCCTTCACACACGTGTGCACCCCATTGCACCCATGAACATCCCTTCACACACGTGTGCAGCCCCTTGCACCCATGAGCATCCCTTCACACACGTGTGCACACACGTGTGCACCCCATTGCACCCATGAGCATCCCTTCACACGTGTGCACTCCTTTCACACACATGTGCACACCCACACACGTGTGCACCCCATTGCACCCATGAGCATCCCTTCACACACGTGTGCACCCCATTGCACCCATGAGCATCCCTTCACACACGTGTGCACCCCATTGCACCCATGAGCATCCCTTCACACACGTGTGCACCCCATTGCACCCATGACCACCAATGACCTCCATAGGCCACCAATGGTCCACCACCTCCATTGGCCACCAACGACCCCCATTGGCCACCAATGACCTCCATTGGCCACCAATGAGCTCCATTGGCCCCCAATGGCCAACATGGTCCATCGATGGCCACCATAGGCCACCAATGACCCCCATAGGCCACCAATGACCCCCATTGGCCACCAATGACCTCCATTGGCCACCAATGACCTCCATTGGCCACCAATGACCTCCATAGGCCACCAATGACCTCCATAGGCGACCAATGACCTCCATTGGCCACCAATGACCTCCATTGGCCCCCAATGACCTCCATTGGCCCCCAATAACCTCCATTGGCCCCCAATGACCTCCATGGGCCACCAATGACCTCCATTGGCCCCAGTGACCTCCATAGGCCTCCAATGACCTCCATTGGCCACCAATGACCTCCATTGTCCACCAATGAACTCCATTGTCCACCAATGTCTCCCGCAGGCCACCAATGACCTCCATTGGCCACCAATGACCCTCATTGTCCACCAATGACCCTCATTGGCCACCAATGACCTCCATTGGCCACCAATGACCTCCATTGGCCACCAATGACCCCCATTGGCCACCAATGACCTCCATTGGCCCCAGTGACCTCCATAGGCCTCCAATGACCTCCATTGGCCACCAATGACCTCCATTGGCCACCAATGACCCCCATTGGCCACCAATGACCCCCATTGTCCACCAATGACCTCCATAGGCCACCAATGGACTCCATTGGCCCTCAATGACCTCCATTGGCCCTCAATGACCTCCATTGGCCACCAATGACCTCCATTGGCCACCAATGACCTCCATTGGCCACCAATGACCTCCATTGGCCACGCTGCTCCCACCTGGGGTCCACGTGCTCCAAGGGCACCCTCAGCCTCGCCGCCACCTCCTCGGGGGTCTCGCTGCCCTCGGAGATGATGCCCACAGCGGCCGCGATGGCCTTGGCCGTGATGGGGTGGTCCCCGGTCACCATGATCACCTATGGGGGGAGTGGGGGGGTGGGAGCGGGGCAGTGTGGGCAGCAATGACCACATATCCTATACCCCACATCCCATAACCCATATCCTATATCCCATACCCCACATCCCATAACCCATATCCCATACCCCATATCCCCATAACCATATCCCATACCCCATATCCCATACCCCACATCCCATACCCCATATCCTACATCCCAAACCCCATATCCCATATCTCATATCCCATATCAGATACATCATACCCTATATCCCATACCCCATACCCCATATTCCATAGTCCAAACCCCATTCCCCATACCTCATATCCCCATAACCATATCCCATACCCCATACCCCATATTCTGTACAACATATCCCATACCCCATATCCTATACCCCATACCCCATATCCTATACCCCATATCTCATACCCCATATCCCATACCCCATATCCTATATCCCATACCCCATATCCTATACCCCATATCTCATATCCTATATCCCATACCCCATACCATATATCTCATACCCTATACCCCATATCCCATACCCCATACCCCATATCCAATATCTCATATCCTATATCCCATACCCCATATCCTATATCCCATATCTCATATCCTATATCCCATATCAGATACCCCATACCCTATATCGCATACCCCACATCCCATATCAGATACCCCATACCCCATATCCCGTACAACATATCCCATACCCCATATTCTATAGCCCATATCCCATACCCCACATTATCCCACATTATCCTAACCATAACCGTAACCCTAACCCACATTATCCCCCTTTATCCCCCTTTATCCTCCATTATCCCCCACCGTGATCCCCCATTATCCCCCACTATCCCAAATTATCCTAACCCCCATTATCCCCCATTATCCCCCATTATCCTAACCATAACCATAACCCTAACCCCCATTATCCCCCATTATCCCCCATTATCCTAACCATAACCATAACCCTAACCCCCATTATCCCCCATTATCCCACATTATCCTATCCCTAACCATAACCCTAACCCCCATTATCCCCCATTATCCCCCATTATCCTAACCATAACCATAACCCTAACCCCCATTATCCCCCATTACACCATTATCCCCCACTATCAAACATTGTCCTAACCCTAACCTTAACCATAACCCTAACCCCCATTACCCCATGTTATCCCCCATTATCCCCCGTAATCCCCCATTATAACCCATTAAACCCCATTATAACCCCATTGTAAGTAACTCTAACCATAACCATAACCATAACCATAACCATAACCGTAACCGTAACCATAACTGTAACCATAACTGTAACCCTAATCCACGTTATCCCACGTTATCCCACATTATACCCCATTATAACATCATTATACCCCATTATCGCCCCATTATCCCCCATTACCCCCATTATACATTATAACCCCATTATAACCCCATTATACCCCATTATAACCCCATTATAACCCCATTATACCCCATTATAACCCCATTATAACCCCATTATACCCCATTATAACCCCATAACCCCATTATAACCCCATTATAACCCCATTATCCCCCATTATAACCCCATTATCCCCCATTATAACCCCATTATCCCCCATTATAACCCCATTATAACCCCATTATCCCCCATTATAACCCCATTATAACCCCATTATCCCCCATTATAACCCCATTATCCCCCATTATAACCCCATTATAACCCCATTATAACCCCATTATCCCCCATTATAACCCCATTATCCCCCATTATAACCCCATTATAACCCCATTATAACCCCATTATCCCCCATTATCCCCCATTATAACCCCATTATCCCCCATTATCCCCCATTATCCCCCATTATAACCCCATTATAACCCCATTATAACCCCATTATCCCCCATTATAACCCCATTATAACCCCATTATCCCCCATTATAACCCCATTATAACCCCATTATAACCCCATTATAACCCCATTATAACCCCATTACACCCCATTATAACCCCATTATCCCCCATTATAACCCCATTATCCCCCATTATAACCCCATTACACCCCATTATAACCCCATTTAACCCCATATCCCCCATTATAACCCCATTATACCCCATTATAACCCCATTTTAACCCCATTATAACCCCATTATAACCCCATTATAACCCCATTTTCCCCCATTATAACCCCATTATAACCCCATTATAACCCCATTAGAACCCTGGGGTATGGGGTATGGGATGTGGGATATGGGGTGTGGGGTGTGGGGTGTGGGGTGTGGGGTGTGGGGTGTGGGGTGTGGGGTGTGGGGTGTGGGGTGTGGGATGTGGGGTGTGGGGTGTGGGGTGTGGGGTATGGGGTATGGGGTATGGGGTATGGGGGACATGGGGTATGGGGTATGGGGTATGGGGTATGGGGTGTGGGATATGGGGTATGGGGTATGGGGTATGGGATATGGGGTGTGGGGTATGGGGTATGGGATATGGGGTGTGGGATATGGGGTATGGGATATGGGGGGGTATGGGGTATGGGATATGGGGTGTGTATGGATATGGGGTATGGGGTGTGGGGTATGGGATATGGGGTGTGGGGTATGCAATATGGGGTGTGGGATATGGGATATGGGATGTATGGGATATGGGGTGTGGGGTATGGGGTGTGGGATATGGGGTGTGGGGTATGGGGTGTGGAATATGGGATATATGGGGTGTGGGATATGGGGTGTGGGATATGGGATGTGGGGTATGGGATATGGGGTGTGGGGTGTGGGATATGGGATATGGGGTGTGGGGTATGGGGTATAGGGTATGGGCTGTGGGGTGTGGGATACGGGGTGTGGGGTATGGGGTACGGTATATGGGGTATGGGGTGTGGGATATGGGATATGGGGTATGGGGTGTGGGATATGGGATATGGGATGTGGGATATGGGATATGGGATATAGGATGTGGGATATGGGGTGTGGGATATGGGATATGGGGTATGGGGTGTGGGATATGGGATATGGGGTATGGGATACATGGGTATGGATGTGGGATATGGGGTATGGGATATGGGGTATGGGGTGTGGGCTATGGGATATGGGCTATTATGGGATGTGCCCCCACTCACCCAGGACCCCTCTTGGCCCCTCAACTCCCCAAGTTCAAAGGCCTCCCTCCATTGGGGGCTATGGGTGCTATAGAGAGACATGGGTGCTGCAGGGGACATGGGTGCTATGGGTGCTATAGAGAGACATGGGGGCTATGGGGGCTATGGGTGCTATAGAGAGACATGGGGGCTATGGGTGCTATAGGGGATATGGGTGCTATGGGTGCTATGGGCGCTGTGGGGCTATGGGTGCTATGGGGGTTATGGGCGCTATGGGGGTGCTATGGGTGCTATGGGTGCTATGGGTGGGGGCTATGGGTGCTATGGGTGCTGCAGAACATGGGTGCTATGGGTGCTATAGACATGGGGGCTATGGGTGCTATGGGTGCTATAGAGAGACATGGGTGCTATAGAGAACATGGGTGCTATGGGTGCTATGGGGGCTATAGAGAGACATGGGTGCTATGGGGGGAACATGGGGGCTATGGGTGCTATGGAGACATGGGGTGCTATGGGTGCTAGGGGGCTATGGGTGCTATGACATGGGGGCTATGGGTGCTATGGGTGCTATGGAGGGCATGGGGGCTATGGGTGCTATGGGTGCTGCAGGGAGCTATGGGTGCTATGGGTGCTATGGGGGCTATGGGTGCTATGGGGGCTATGGGGGCTATGGGGGCTATGGGTGCTATGGGTGCTATGGGTGCTATGGGGGCTATGGGGGCTATGGGGGCTATGGGTGCTATGGGGCTATGGGGGCTATGGGGGCTATGGGGCTATGGGTGCTATGGGGCTATGGGGGCTATGGGTGCTATAGAGAGACATGGGGGCTATGGGTGCTATAGAGAATATGGGTGCTATAGAGAACATGGGTGCTGCAGGGGACATGGGTGCTATGGGTGCTATGGGGGCTATAGGGGACATGGGGGCTATGGGTGCTATAGAGAGACATGGGTGCTGCAGGGGACATTGGGTGCTATGGGTGCTGCAGGGAGCACTGGGTGCTATGGGGGCTATAGAGAGACATGGGTGCTATGGGGGCTATAGAGAGACATGGGGGCTATAGAGAGACATGGGGGCTATGGGGGCTATAGAGAACATGGGTGCTATGGGGGCTATGGGTGCTATAGAGAACATGGGTGCTATAGAGAACATGGGTGCTATGGGTGCTATAGAGAACATGGGTGCTATGGGGGCTATAGAGAACATGGGTGCTATGGGTGCTATAGAGAACATGGGTGCTATGGGTGCTATGGGTGCTATAGAGAACATGGGGGCTATGGGTGCTATAGAGAACATGGGGGCTATGGGTGCTATAGAGGGGGCTATGGGTGCTATGGGGGTGCTATGGGTGCTATGGGTGGGGGGCTATGGGGTGCTATATGGGTGCTATGGGTGCTATAGGGGAGCATGGGTGCTATGGGTGACATGGGTGCTATAGAGGATATGGGTGCTATAGAGAGACATGGGGGCTATGGGTGCTATAGGGGATATGGGTGCTATGGGTGCTATAGAGAGACATGGGTGCTATAGAGAGACATGGGGGCTATGGGTGCTATAGAGAACATTGGGTGCTATGGGTGCTATAGAGAGACATGGGGGCTATGGGTGCTATAGAGAGACATGGGGGCTATGGGTGCTATAGAGAGACATGGGGGCTATAGAGAGCATGGGGGCTATGGGGGCTATGGGTGCTGCAATGGGGTGCTATGGGTGCTATGGGGAGCTATGGGTGCTATGGGGTGCTATGGGGGCTATAGAGAGCTATGGGTGCTATAGAGAGCATGAGTGCTGCAGGGAGCATGGGTGCTATAGAGAACATGGGTGCTGCAGGGAGCATGGGTGCTATGGGTGCTATAGGGGACATGGGTGCTATGGGGGATATGGGTGCTATAGGGGACATGGGTGCTATGGGTGCTGGAGGGGATATGGGTGCTATGGGTGCTATAGGGGACATGGGTGCTATGGGGGATATGGGGGACATGGGTGCTGGAGGGGACATGGGCGACATGGGGAGCTATGGGGGACATGGGTGCTATAGGGGATATGGGTGCTATAGGGGCTATGGGTGCTATGGGGAACATGGGTGCTATAGAAGGCTATGGGTGCTATGGGGGCTATGGGGGGCTATGGGGGGCTATGGGGGGCTATGGGTGTCAATGGGGGCTATGGGTGCCAATGGGTGCTATGGGTGTCAATGGGGGGCTATGGGGGGCTATGGGTGCCAATGGGGTGCTATGGGGGGCTATGGGGGCCTATGGGGGGCAATGGGGGCCTATGGGGGCTATGGGTGTCAATGGGTGCTATGGGGGCTATGGCTGCCTATGGGGGGCTATGGGTGCCAATGGGGGCTATGGGTGTCAATGGGGGCCTATGGGGGGCTATGGGTGCCAATGGGGTGCTATGGGGGCTATGGGGGCTATGGGGTACTATGGGTGCCAGTGGGGGCTATGGGGGCTATGGGGGGCTATGGGGGGCTATGGGGGCTATGGGGGGCTATGGGTGTCAGTGGGTGCTATGGGGGCCTATGGGGGGCTATGGGTGCCAGTGGGTGCTATGGGTGGCAATGGGGTGCTATGGGGGCCTATGGAGGCATTGGGTGCCTATGGGAGCTATGGGTGCCTATGGGGGCTTTGGGTGCCAATGGGTGCTATGGGTGCCAATGGGTGCTATGGGTGCCAATGGGGGCTATGGGTGCCAATGGGGCCTATGGGTGCCTATGGGTGCTATGGGTGCCAATGGGGTGTATGGGTGCCAATGGGGTCTATGGGTGCCAATTGGGCCTACGGGTGCCTATGGGGCCTACAGGTGCCAATGGTATCTTTGGGTCCCTTCGGGGTCTATGGGTCCCATCAGGGCTTATGGGTTTAACCAAGGTCCTTTGGGTCCCACCAGGTCATTGGGGTCCCACCAGGGGCTATGGGGGCTCAGCATCACCCCCATTGTCCCCATTGGTTGACCCCATTGACCTCATTGATCAAATTGACCCCATTGACGTCATTGATTCCATTGACTTCATTGATCCCATTGCCCCCATTGACCTCATTGATCACATTGACCCCATTGACTTCATTGATCCCATTGACCCCATTGATCCCATTGACCTCATTGATCCCATTGACCCCATTGATCCCATTGACCCCATTGACCTCATTGATTCCATTGCCCCCATTGACCTCATTGAGCCCATTGCCCCTATTGATCCCATTGACCTCATTGATCCCATTGCCCCCATTGACCTCACTGATCCCATTGACCCCATTGACCTCACTGATCCCATTGATCCCATTGACCTCATTGATCCCATTGATCCCATTGACCTCATTGATCCCATTGATCCCATTGACCCCATTGACCCCATTGACCTCACTGATCCCATTGACCCCATTGATCCCATTGACCCCATTGCCCCCATTGACCTCATTGAGCCCATTGCCCCCATTGACCCCATTGACCCCATTGCCCCCATTGATCCCATTGACCCCATTGATCCCATTGACCTCACTGATCCCATTGACCCCATTGACCCCATTGATCCCATTGACCCCATTGACCTCATTGACCCCATTGACCTCATTGATCCCATTGACCCCATTGACCTCATTGATCCCATTGCCCCCGTTGACTTCATTGATCCCATTGACCCCATTGATCCCATTGACCCCATTGACCCCATTGCCCCCATTGATCCCATTGACCGCATTGATCCCATTGATCCCATTGACCCCATTGACCTCATTGATCCCATTGACCCCATTGACCCCATTGATCCCATTGACCCCATTGACCTCATTGATCCCATTGACCCCATTGACCCCATTGACCTCATTGATCCCATTGATCCCATTGACCTCATTGATCCCATTGATCCCATTGACCTCATTGATCCCGTTGCCCCCATTGACCCCATTGATCCCATTGACATCATTGACTTCATTGAACCCATTGACCTCATTGACTTCATTGATCCCCTTGACCCCATTGATCCCATTGACCCCATTGACCCCATTGATCTCATTGACCCCATTGACTTCATTGATCCCATTGACCCCATTGATCCCATTGAGCCCATTGCCCCCATTGACCCCATTGATCCCATTGACCCCATTGACTTCATTGATCCCATTGACCCCATTGACCCCATTGACCCCATTGCCCCCATTGACCTCATTGAGCCCATTGACCCCATTGACTTCATTGATCCCATTGACCTCATTGATCCCATTGACCCCATTGACTTCATTGATCCCATTGACCCCATTGATCCCATTGACCCCATTGATCCCATTGACCCCATTGACCCCATTGACCCCATTGACCCCATTGCCCCCCATTGCCCCACTGCCTCACCTGGAACTTGTTGCTGGAGTTAAAGGGCAGCTCCACCACCTTTGGGAACCGGGCCCTCAGCGCCGCCACCGGCCCCAACGTCACCTCCGCGAACTTCAGCAGCGCCGTCTCCGACGCGTCACCGATGACGTCACGCTAAAAGGGGGCGGGGCCGCCGCAAGGGGGCGGGGACACGGACCCATAGAGCCGCGACTACGCACATAGCAGGGCCCTATAGGACCTTCCCACACCCATATATGGTCCTTAAAAGCCCTTCCCAGCCCCATATATGGTCCCTAAAGGCTCCACCCAGCCCCATATATGGTCCCTAAAGGTTCCTCCCAGCCCCATATATGGTCCCTAAAGGCTCCTCCCAGCCCCATATATGGTCCCTAAAGGCTCCTCTCAGCCCCATATATGGTCCTTATAACCCCCTCTCAGCCCCATATATGGTCCCTAAAGGCTCCTCCCAGCCCCATATATGGTCCCTAAAGGCCCCTCTCCGCCCCATATATGGTCCCTAAAGATGCCTTTCAGCCCCATATATGGTCCCTAAAGGCTCCTCCCAGCCCCATATATGGTCCCTAAAGGCTCCTCCCAGCCCCATATATGGTCCCTAAAGGTCCTTAAAACCCCCTCTCAGCCCCACATATGGTCCCTAAAGGCTCCCCCCAGCTCCATATATGGTCCTTATAACCACCTCTCAGCCCCATATATGGTCCCTAAAGGCTCCTCCCAGCCCCATATATGGTCCCTAAAGGCTCCTCCCAGCCCCACATATGGTCCCTAAAGGCTCCTCCCAGCCCCATATATGGTCCTTATAAGCCCCTCCCAGCCCCATATATGGTCCCTAAAGGCACCTCCCAGGCCCATATATGGTCCCTAAAGGCTCCTCCCAGCCCCATATATGGTCCCTAAAGGCTCCTCCCAGCCCCATATATGGTCCCTAAAGGCTCCTCCCAGAGCCATATATGGTCCCTAAAGACACCTCTCAGCCCCATATATGGTCCCTAAAGACTCCTATCAGCCCCATATATGGTCCCTAAAGATGCCTTTAAGCCCCATATATGGTCCCTAAAGGCTCCTCCCAGCCCCATATATGGTCCCTAAAGGCTCCTCCCAGCCCCATATATGGTCCCTAAAGGCTCCTCCCAGCCCCATATATGGTCCCTAAAAGCTCCTCCCAGCCCCACATATGGTCCTTATAACCCCCTCTCAGCCCCATATATGGTCCCTAAAGGCTCCCCCCAGCTCCATATATGGTCCTTATAACCACCTCTCAGCCCCATCTATGGTCCCTAAAGGCTCCTCCCAGCCCCATATATGGTCCCTAAAGGCTCCTCCCAGCCCCATATATGGTCCCTAAAGGCTCCTCCCAGCCCCACATATGGTCCCTAAAGGCTCCTCCCAGCCCCACATATGGTCCTTATAAGCCCCTCTCAGCCCCATATATGGTCCCTAAAGATGCCTTTCAGCCCCATATATGGTCCTTATAAGCCCCTCTCAGCCCCATATATGGTCCCTAAAGATGCCTTTCAGCCCCATAACCCCTCTGGGCCCCTCTCAGCCCCATAAGCTCCATACAAGCCCCTACCAGCCCCACATAGGGTCCCTATATACCCTTCCAGCCCCATAAGCACCCTATACCTTCCTTTCAGCCCCACCTAGGGTCCATATAGGCCCCATATAGGGTGCCTAAAAGTCCCTCCAAGCCCCATAGAACCCCCTTGCAGCCCCATATAACCCCCTGCAGCCCCATGCAGCCCCATAGAACCCCCTTGCAGCCCCATATAACCCCCTTGCAGCCCCATAGAACCCCCTTGCAGCCCCATATAACCCCCTTGCAGCCCCATATAACCCCCTGGCAGCCCCATATAACCCCCTTGCAGCCCCATATAACCCCCTTGCAGCCCCATATAACCCCCTTGCAGCCCCATATAACCCCCTTGCAGCCCCATATAACCCCCTTGCAGCCCCATATAACCCCCTTGCAGCCCCATAGAACCCCCTTGCAGCCCCATATAACCCCCTTGCAGCCCCATATAACCCCTACCAGCCCCATATAACCCCCTTGCAGCCCCATATAACCCCCTTGCAGCCCCATATAACCCCCTGGCAGCCCCATATAACCCCCTTGCAACCTCATATAACCCCCTTTCAGCCCCATATAACCCCCTGGCAGCCCCATATAACCCCTTGCAGCCCCATAGAACCCCCTGGCAGCCCCATATAACCCCCTTGCAGCCCCATATAACCCCCTGGCAACCCCATATAACCCCCTTGCAACCCCATATAACCCCCTTGCAGCCCCATATAACCCCCTTGCAGCCCCATATAACCCCCTTGCAGCCCCATATAACCCCCTTGCAGCCCCATATAACCCCTTGCAGCCCCATATAACCCCCTTGCAGCAGCCCCATATAACCCCCTTGCAGCCCCATATAACCCCCTTGCAGACCCATATAACCCCCTTGCAGCCCCATATAACCCCCTTGCAGCCCCATATTGCAGCCCCATATAACCCCCTTGCAGCCCCATATAACCCCCTTGCAGCTATATAAACCCCATATAACCCCCTTGCTAGCCCCATATAACCCCCTTGCAGCCCCATATAACCCCCTTGCAGCCCCATATAACCCCCTTGCAGCTCCATATAACCCCCTTGCAGCCCCATATAACCCCTTGCAGCCCCATATAACCCCTTGCAGCCCCATATAACCCCCTTGCAGCCCCATATAACCCCCTTGCAGCCCCATATAACCCCCGTGCAGCCCCCAGCCCCATATAACCCCCTTGCAGCCCCATATAACCCCCTTGCAGCCCCATATAACCCCCTTGCAGCCCCATATAACCCCCTTGCAGCCCCATATAACCCCCTTGGAACCCCATATAACCCCCTTGCAGCCCCATATAACCCCCTTGCAACCCCATATAAACCCCATATAACCCCCTTGCAGCCCCATATAACCCCCTGGCAGCCCCATATAACCCCCTTGCAACCCCATATAACCCCCTTGCAGCCCCATATAACCCCCTTGCAGCCCCATATAACCCCCTTGCAGCCCCATATAACCCCCTGGCAGCCCCATATAACCCCCTTGCAGCCCCATATAACCCCCTTGCAGCCCCATATAACCCCCTGGCAGCCCCATATAACCCCCTGGCAGCCCCATATAACCCCCTTGCAGCCCCATATAACCCCCTTGCAGCCCCATATAACCCCCTTGCAGCCCCACATAACCCCCTTCCAGCCCCATATAACCCCCTTGCAGCCCCATAGAACCCCCTTGCAGCCCCATATAACCCCCTTTCAGCCCCATATAACCCCCTTGCAGCCCCATATAACCCCCTGGCAGCCCCATATAACCCCCTTGCAGCCCCATATAACCCCCTTGCAGCCCCATATAACCCCCTTGCAGCCCCATATAACCCCCTTGCAGCCCCATATAACCCCCTTGCAGCCCCATATAACCCCCTTGCAGCCCCATATAACCCCCTTGCAGCCCCATATAACCCCCTTGCAGCCCCATATGCAGCCCCATATGCAGCCCCATATAACCCCCTTGCAACCCCATATAACCCCCTTGCAGCCCCATATAACCCCCTTGCTGGCCCCATATAACTTGCAGCCCCTTGCAACCCCATATAACCCCCTGCAGCCCCATATAAGCCCCATATAACCCCCTTGCAACCCCATATAACCCCCTTGCAACCCCATATAACCCCCTTGCAGCCCCAGCCCCATATAACCCCCTTGCAGCCCCATTTAAGCCCCTTGCTGCCCCATTTAACCCCCTTGCAGCCCCATATAACCCCCTTGCAGCCCCATATAACCCCCTTGCAGCCCCATATAACCCCCTTGCAGCCCCATATAACCCCCTTTCAGCCCCATATAACCCCCTTGCAGCCCCATATAACCCCCTTGCAGCCCCATATAAGCCCCCTATAGGTCTCACCTTGGCTATAGGGACGTTGTCCTGGCCTGGCTTGAACTGGGCCCTATTGCAGAGGGCGATGACGCGGCTCAGCATGGTCCAGGTCTCTGAGGACTGGTCGAAGCTCTGCCCTGGGGTGGTGGGGCAGGAGGGATGGGGGTCACCACGGAGGAGGGCACCATAGGGGTGTATAGGGGCCATATGTGGGGCTGGGAGAGGTGTTTATGGACCTTATAGCCCATAAGGACCTATAGCAATGGAAGGGACCCATAATGACCCATAGGGATGGAAGGGACCCATAATGACCTATAGGGATGGAAGGGACCCATAATGACCTATAGGGATGGAAGGGACCCATAATGACCTATAGGGATGGAAGGCACCCATAACGACCTATAGGGATGGAAGGGACCCATAATGACCTATAGTGATGGAAGGGACCCATAATGACCTATAGTGATGGAAGGGACCCATAATGACCTATAGGGATGGAAGGCACCCATAACGACCCATAGTGATGGAAGGCACCCATAACGACCCATAGTGATGGAAGGCACCCATAACGACCCACAGTGATGGAAGGCACCCATAACGACCCATAGTGATGGAAGGCACCCATAATGACCTATAGGGGTGGAAGGGACCCATCATGACCCATAGGGATGGAAGGGACCCATAATGGCCTATTGGGATGGAAGGCACCCATAATGACCTATAGGGGTGGAAGGCACCCATAATGACCTATAGGGATGGAAGGGATCCATAATGACCTATAGGGATGGAAGGGACCCATAATGACCTATAGGGATGGAAGGCACCCATAATGACCTATAGGGATGGAAGGGACCCATAATGACCTATAGGGATGGAAGGCACCCATAATGACCTATAGGGATAGAAGGGACCCATAATGACCTATAGTGATGGAAGGGACCCATAACGACCCCTAGTGATGGAAGGGACCCCTAATGACCTATAGAGATAGAAGGGACCCATAATGACCTATAGGGATGGAAGATACCCATAATGACCTATAGTGATGGAAGGGACCCCTAATGACCTATAGAGATAGAAGGGACCCCTAATGACCTATAGTGATGGAAGGGACCCCTAATGACCTATAGAGATAGAAGGGACCCATAATGACCTATAGGGATAGAAGGGACCCCTAATGACCTATAGAGATAGAAGGGACCCATAGCGACCCATAGGGATGGAAGGGACCCATAATGACCTATAGGGATGGAAGGGATCCATCATGACCCATAGGGATGGAAGGGACCCATAATGACCCATAGGGATGGAAGGGACCCATAATGACCCATAGGGATGGAAGGGACCCATAATGACCTATAGGGATGGAAGGGACCCATAATGACCCATAGTGATGGAAGGCACCCATAACGACCCATAGTGATGGAAGGCACCCATAACGACCCATAGTGATGGAAGGCACCCATAACGACCCATAGTGATGGAAGGCACCCATAACGACCCCTAGTGATGGAAGGCACCCATAACGACCCATAGTGATGGAAGGCACCCATCATGACCTATCGGGATGGAAGGCACCCATAACGACCCATAGTGATGGAACGGACCCATAACGACCCATAGTGATGGAAGGCACCCATAACGACCCATAGTGATGGAAGGGACCCATAACAACCCGTAGTGATGGAAGGCGCCCGTTACGACCCATAGTGATGGAAGGCACCCATAACGACCCATAGTGATGGAAGGCACCCATCATGACCTATCGGGATGGAAGGCACCCATAACGACCTATAGTGATGGAAGGCACCCATAACGACCCCTAATGATGGAAGGCACCCATAACGACCCATAGTGATGGAAGGCACCCATAACGACCCATAGTGATGGAAGGCACCCATAACGACCCATAGTGATGGAAGGCACCCATAACGACCCATAGTGATGGAAGGCACCCATAACGACCCACAGTGATGGAAGGCACCCATAACGACCCATAGTGATGGAAGGGACCCCTCATGCCCACCAACGCACCGGATTGGTCCTCGGTGGTGTCGGCGGTGTGGATGTGGTTGTCGAACCAGAGGTGGGCCACGGTCATGCGGTTCTGGGTGAGGGTCCCGGTCTTGTCGGAGCAGATGGTGGACGTGGAGCCCAAGGTCTCCACCGCCTCCAGGTTCTTCACCACGCAGTTCTTGCGTGCCAGGCGCTTGGCCGTCAATGAGAGGCACACCTGGGGGTCAGGAGGGCCCATAGGGACCTTAAGGACTCCCATAGGACCCATGGGATGGGATGGGATCCATGGGGACATCAAGAGACCCATATGAGCTCCATGGGTCCATCAAGACCATAAGGACTCCCATAGGACCCATGGGATGGGATAGGACCTATGGGGACATCAAGAGACCCATATGAGCTCCATGGGTCCATCAAGACCATAAGGACTCCCATAGGACCCATGGGATGGGATGGGATCCATGGGGACATGAAGACCTTAAGGACTCCCATAGGACCCATGGGATGGGATGGGATCCATGGGGACATCAAGAGACCCATATGAGCTCCATGGGTCCATCAAGACCATAAGGACTCCCATAGGACCCATGGGATGGGATGGGATCCATGGGGACATCAAGAGACCCATATGAGCTCCATGGGTCCATCAAGACCATAAGGACTCCCATAGGACCCATGGGATGGGATGGGACCCATGGGTCCATGAAGACTTTGAACTTGATGGGACCCAAAGGACTTAATGGGACCCAATGGACTTGATGGGACCCAAAGGACTTGATGGGACCCAATGGACTTGATGGGACCCAAAGGGACTTGATGGGACCCAATGGACTTGATGGGACCCAATGGACTTGATGGTACCTAAAGGGACTTGATGGGACCCAATGGACTTGATGGGACCCAATGGACTTGATGGGACCCAAAGGGACTTGTGGGTCCCAATGGCACTTGATGGGACCCAAGGGGACTTAATGGGACCCAATGGACTTGGTGGGACCCAATGGACTTGGTGGGACCCAAAGGACTTGGTGGGACCCAAAGGACTTGATGGGACCCAATGGATTTAATGGAACCCAATGGACTTGATGGGACCCAAAGGACTTGATGTGACTTAAAGGCACTTGATGGGACCCAATGGACTTGATGGGACCTAAAGGGACTTGATGGGACCGAAAGGACTTGATGGGACCCAATGGACTTGATGGGACCCAATGGACTTGATGGGACCTAAAGGGACTTGATGGGACCCAAAGGACTTGATGGGCCCCAATGGACTTGATGGGACCCAATGGACTTGATGGGACATCAGTGGGACTTGATGGGACCCAATGGACTTGATGGGACTTAAAGGCACTTGATGGGACCCAATGGACTTGATGGGACCCAATGGACTTGATGGGACCCAAAGGGACTTGATGGGACCCAATGGACTTGATGGGACCCAATGGACTTGATGGGACCCAAAGGACTTGATGGGTCCCAATGGACTTGATGGGACCCAATGGACTTGATGGGACCCAATGGACTTGATGGGACCCAAAGGACTTGGTGGGACCCAAAGGACTTGATGGGACCCAATGGACTTGGTGGGACCCAAAGGACTTGATGGGACCCAATGGAATTAATGGGACCCAATGGACTTGATGGGACCCAATGGACTTGATGGGACCCAAAGGTCTTAATGGGACCCAATGGACTTGATGGGACCCAAAGGGACTTGATGGGACCCAATGGACTTGATGGGACCCAAAGGACTTGATGGGACCCTATGGACTTGATGGGAGGTCCACGTTACCGTGACGGTGGCCAGCAGCCCCTCGGGCACGTAGGCCACCACGATGGCCATGAAGAAGACCATGGCGCGCAGGAAGGGGTAGCCAATGACCATGGCCACCACGAAGAAGGTGGCCCCGAAGAAGATGGCGAGGCCGGCGATGATGTCCACAAAGTGCTCGATCTCGATGGCGATGGGGGTCTTCTCGTTCTCCACCCCCGAGGCCAGGCTGGCGATGCGGCCAATGATGGTCCGGTCCCCGGTGTTGATCACCAGACCCATGGCCGTGCCTTGTAGGAAGAGGGGAGGGGAGATGGGATGGGGTTGGTGGGGTCTAATGGGGGGTCTAATGGGGTTGGTGGGGTCTAATGGGGTTGATGGGGTCTAATGGGGCTTGGTGGGAGGTGATGGGGTTGGTGGGGTCTGATGGGGGGTCTAATGGAGTAGTGGAGGTGATGGGGTTGGTGGGGTCTAATGGGGGTGGTGGGAGGTGATGGGGGTGGTGGGGTCTAATGGGGGTGGTGGGGATCTAGTGGGAGTGGTGGGGTCTAATGTGGGGTCTAATGGAGCTAGTGGGGTCTAATGGGGTTGGTGGGGTCTAATGGGGGTGGTGGGGATCTAGTGGGAGTGGTGGGGTCTAATGGGGGGTCTAATGGAGTTAGTGGGGTCTAATGGGGTTGGTGGGGTCTAATGGGGTTGATGGGGTCTAATGGGGTTGGTGGGGTCTAATGGGGGGTCTAATGGAGTTAGTGGGGTCTAATGGGGTTGGTGGGGTCTAATAGGGGTGGTGGGGATCTAATGGGGTTGGTGGGGTCTATTGGGAGGTCTAATTGGGTTGGTGGGGTCTAATGGGGTTGGTGGGGTCTTATAGGGTTGGTGGGGTCTAATGGGGTTGGTGGGGTCTAATAGGGTTGGTGGGGTCTAATGGGGTTGGTGGGGTCTAATGTGGGGTCTAATGGAGTTAGTGGGGTCTAATGGGGGTGGTGGGGATCTAATGGGGTTGATGGGGTCTAATGGGGTTGATGGGGTCTAATGGGGTGGTGGGGTCTAATGGGGTTGGTGGGGTCTAATGGGGGTGATGGGGGTCTAATGGGGGTGGTGGGGTCTAATGGGGGTGGTGGGGTCTAATGTGGTTGGTGGGGTCTAATGGGGCTTGGTGGGAGGTGATGGGGTTGGTGGGATCTTATGGGGTTGGTGGGGTCTAATGGGGGTGGTGGGGATCTAATGGGGTTGGTGGGGTCTAATGGGGTTGGTGGGGTCTAATAGGGTTGGTGGGGTCTAATGGGGTTGGTGGGGTCTAATGTGGGGTCTAATGGAGTTAGTGGGGTCTAATGGGGGTGGTGGGGATCTAATGGGGTTGATGGGGTCTAATGGGGTTGATGGGGTCTAATGGGGTGGTGGGGTCTAATGGGGTTGGTGGGGTCTAATGGGGTTGGTGGGGTCTAATGGGGGTGATGGGGGTCTAATGGGGTTGGTGGAGTCTAACGGGGGTGGTGAGGTCTAATGGGGTTGATGGGGTCCAATGGGGCTTGGTGGGAGGTGATGGGGTTGGTGGGGTCTAATGGGGGTGGTGGGGTCTAATGGGGTTAGTGGGGTCTAATGTGGTTGGTGGGGTCTAATGGGGCTTGGTGGGAGGTGATTGGGTTGGTGGGGTCTAATGGGGGTGGTGGGGTCTAATGGGGGGTCTAATGGAGTTAGTGGGGTCAAATGGGGTTGGTAGGACCTAAAGGGAGTTGATGGTCTCTAAAGGTCAAGGTAGGATCTAAAGGGATCTGGTGGCATCTAAAGGGACTTGCTGGAACCTATAGATCTTGGTGGGACCCATAGGTGATGTTGGGCCCCATAGGTGTTGTCGGCACCCATAGATCACGGTGGCACCCATAGGGGCTGGTAGCACCCATAGGTCATGGTGGTACCTATAGATCATGGTGGCACCCATAGGTCATGGTGGCACCCATAGGTGCTGTTAGCACCCATAGTTTATGGTGGAACCCATAGGTCATGGTGACACCCATAGGTGCTGGTAGCACCCATAGTTTATGGTGGTACCTATAGATCATGGTGGCACCCATAGGTCATGGTGGCACCCATAGGTGCTGGTAGCACCCATAGTTTATGGTGGTACTTATAGATCATGGTGGCACCCATAGGGGCTGGTAGCACCCATAGGTCATGGTGGTACCTATAGATCATGGTGGCACCCATAGGTGCTGGTAGCACCCATAGGTCATGGTGGTACCTATAGATCATGGTGGCACCCATCGGTCATGGTGGCACCCATAGGTGCTGGTAGCACCCATAGGTGCTGTTGGGACCCACCTTCCAAGCACATGGTGGAGAAGAAGGCGATGTTCCGGGTCTCCAGGGGTGACTCATGGGTGCACTCGGGTGACCGCGTCTGGGGCTCCGACTCGCCGGTCAGGGATGAGTTGTCCACCTGGAGATGACGGGGATGGAGGCCTCAGCCCCATGGAGGTGGACCAGGGACCTGTCTCCATCCATCCCATCTCCATCCATCCCATCTCCATCCATCTCCATCCATCCCATCTCCATCCATCCCATTGCCATCCATCTCCATCGATCCCATGTCCACCCATCCCATCTCCATCCATCTCCATCCATCTCCATCCCCATCTCCATCCATCTCCATCCATCTCCATCCATCCATCTCCATCCATCTCCATCCATCTCCATCCATCCCATCTCCATCCATCCATCTCCATCCATCCCATCTCCATCCATCTCCATCCATCCATCTCCATCCATCCATCCCCATCTCCATCCCATCTCCATCCATCCCATCTCCATCCATCTCCATCCATCCCATCTCCATCCATCTCCATCCATCTCCATCCATCTCCATCCATCTCCATCCATCTCCATCCATCTCCATCCATCCATCTCCATCCATCCCATCTCCATCCATCTCCATCCATCTCCATCCATCCATCTCCATCCATCTCCATCCATCCATCTCCATCCATCTCCATCCCATCTCCATCCATCCCATCTCCATCCATCCATCTCCATCCATCTCCATCCATCCATCTCCATCCATCCCATCTCCATCCATCTCCATCCATCCATCTCCATCCATCTCCATCCATCTCCATCTCCATCCATCTCCCTCCATCTCCATCCATCTCCATCCATCCATCTCCATCCATCCATCTCCATCCATCTCCATCCATCTCCATCCCATCTCCATCCATCTCCATCCATCTCCATCCATCCATCCATCTCCATCCATCCATCTCCATCCATCCCATCTCCATCCATCTCCATCCCCATCTCCATCCATCTCCATCCATCCATCTCCATCCATCTCCATCCATCTCCATCCATCTCCATCCATCCCATCTCCATCCATCTCCATCCATCCATCTCCATCCATCTCCATCCATCTCCATCCATCTCCATCCATCTCCATCCATCTCCATCCATCCATCTCCATCCATCTCCATCCATCCATCTCCATCCATCTCCATCCATCCATCTCCATCCATCTCCATCCATCTCCATCCATCTCCATCCATCCCATCTCCATCCATCTCCATCAATCCATCTCCACCCATCTCCATCCATCTCCACCCATCTCCATCCATCTCCATCCATCTCCATCCATCTCCATCCATCTCCATCCATCTCCATCCATCTCCATCCATCTCCATCCATCCATCTCCATCCATCCATCTCCATCCATCTCCATCCATCTCCATCCATCCATCCATCCATCTCCATCCATCTCCATCCATCTCCATCCATCTCCATCAATCCATCTCCATCCATCTCCATCCCATCTCCATCCATCTCCATCCATCTCCATCCATCCATCTCCATCCATCTCCATCCATCTCCACCTATCTCCATCCATCTCCATCCATCTCCATCCATCCATCTCCATCCATCTCCATCCATCCCCACCCCACCCCACCCCACGCCGCCCCACGGCACCTTGCAGCCCTGGGCCGAGATGATGCGGATGTCGGCCGGGACGCGGTCCCCCCCCTTGATCTCCACCAGGTCCCCAACCACCAGCTCGTTGGCGTTCACCTGGACCTTCTCCCCCTCCCGGATCACCGTGGCTTGCTGCAGGGGACAGGAGGGACCATGAGATCCATGGGGGGGGGCATAGGGGGAAGGAGAGGTCTATATGGGGTCTATGAGGTGAAGGGGAGCTCCATATGGGGTCTATAGGGTGAAGGAGAGGTCCATATGGGGTCTATAGGGTGAAGGAGAGGTCCTTATGGGGTCTACAGGGTGAAGGTGAGGTCCATATGGGGTCTATAGGGTAAAGGGGAGGTCTATATGGGGTCTAGAGGGTGAAGGGGAGGTCCCTATGGGTTCTCGATGATGTCCCTATGGGTTTTCCATGATGTCCCTATGGGTTCTCCATGATGGCGATGATGTCCCTATGGGTTCTCCATGATGTCCCTATGGGTTCTCCATGATGGCCATGATGTCCCTATGGGTTCTCCATGATGGCCATGATGTCCCTATGGGTTCTCCATGATGGAGATGATGTCCCTATGGGTTCTCCATGATGTCCCTATGGGTTCTCCATGATGGAGATGATGTCCCTATGGGTTCTCCATGATGGAGATGATGTCCCTATGGGTTCTCCATGGTGGAGATGATGTCCCTATGGGTTCTTCATGATGGACATGATGTCCCTATGGGGTTCTCCATGATGTCCCTATGGGTTCTCCATGATGGCGATGATGTCCCTATGGGGTTCTCCATGATGGAGATGATGTCCCTATGGGTTCTATATGATGAAGATGATGTCCCTATGGGGTTCTCCATGATGGAGATGATGTCCCTATGGGTTCTCCATGATGTCCCTATGGGTTTTCCATGATGGACATGATGTCCCTATGGGTTCTCCATGATGTCCCTATGGGTTCTCCATGATGTCCCTATGGGCTCTTCATGATGGACATGATGTCCCTATGGGTTCTCCATGATGGAGATGATGTCCCTATGGGTTCTCCATGATGTCCCTATGGGTTCTCCATGATGGACATGATGTCCCTATGGGTTCTCGATGATGTCCCTATGGGTTCTCCATGATGGAGATGATGTCCCTATGGGTTCTGTATGATGTCCCTATGGGTTCTCCATGATGGCCATGATGTCCCTATGGGTTCTCCATGATGGCCATGATGTCCCTATGGGTTCTCCATGATGTCCCTATGGGTTCTCCATGATGGACATGATGTCCCTATGGGTTCTCCATGATGTCCCTATGGGTTCTCCATGATGGCCATGATGTCCCTATGGGTTCTATATGATGAAGATGATGTCCCTATGGGTTCTCCATGATGTCCCTATGGGTTCTCCATGATGGACATGATGTCCCTATGGGTTCTCCATGATGTCCCTATGGGTCTCTCCATGATGGCCATGATGTCCCTATGGGTTCTCCATGATGGAGGTGATGTCCCTATGGGGTTCTCCATGATGGCCATGATGTCCCTGTCCCCCCCTTCCCCTCACCTGAGGCACCAGGTTCTTGAAGCTGGCGATGATGTTGGTGCTCTTGAACTCCTGGTAGTAACCGAAGCACCCGGTGACCACCACGACGGCGATGAGCGCGATGGCCAAGTAGAGCTATGGGGGCGAAGAGCGCGTTGAGGCCAACCCCACGGCGATTCTTCTCCCCCATTGGGTTCTAGAAGCGTCCGTGTGGGGTTCCAACCCCACACACACACATCCCCACCGTGGTCTTCACCCCACAAGGAACCCAACCTACGTTGTCGGAGCTACCGCGATCGCCTTCGCCCTCTTGCACCCCATAAGCGATGAGGCAAATGGCGGCCGCGACCCACATGAGGCACTGGAGACCCCCCGCCAGTTGACGTCCAAACTTGACGCATTCCGGGGTGCCCCGAGGGGGGCGGAGCTCGTTGGGACCATCCCGAAGGAGCCTCTCGGCCGCTACGGCCTCCATAAGGCCCTGGTTGGGGGGGGAATGGGGGGGATGGGGCTATGGGGGATGGGGGGATGGGGGGTGGGGGGATGGGGGGGGTGGGGGGAATGGGGGTAATGGGGGTAAGGGGGGG
>NW_026916122.1:0-26996 GCF_034315485.1 Pezoporus occidentalis
AGCACCCAAAGGGGGGTTTGTTCCCATTGGAAGCACCCAAAGGGGGGTTTGTTCCATTGGGAGCACCCAAAGGGGGGTTTGTTCCCAATGGGAGCACCCAAAGGGGGGTTTGTTCCATTGGGAGCACCCAAAGGGGGGTTTGTTCCATTGGGAGCACCCAAAGGGGGGTTTGTTCCCAACGGGAGCACCCAAAGGGGGGTTTGTTCCATTGGGAGCACCCAAAGGGGGGTTTGTTCCCAACGGGAGCACCCAAAGGGGGGTTTGTTCCCATTGGGAGCACCCAAAGGGGGGTTTGTTCCCATTGGGAGCACCCAAAGGGGGGTTTGTTCCATTGGGAGCACCCAAAGGGGGGGTTTGTTCCCATTGGGAGCACCCAGAGGGGTTTGTTCCCATTGGAAGCACCCAAAGGGGGGTTTGTTCCCAACGGGAGCACCCAGAGGGGGGTTTGTTCCCAATGGGAGCACCCAAAGGGGGGTTTGTTCCCAATGGGAGCACCCAAAGGGGGATTTATTCCCAATGGGAGCACCCAAAGGGGGGTTTGTTCCCATTGGGAGCACCCAGAGGGGGGTTTGTTCCCAATGGGAGCACCCAGAGGGGGGTTTGTTCCATTGGGAGCACCCAAAGGGGGGTTTGTTCCCAATGGGAGCACCCAAAGGGGGGTTTGTTCCCATTGGGAGCACCCAGAGGGGGGTTTGTTCCCAATGGGAGCACCCAGAGGGGGGTTTGTTCCATTGGGAGCACCCAAAGGGGGGTTTGTTCCCGGAGGGGGGGTTTGTTCCCATTGGGAGCACCCAAAGGGGGGTTTGTTCCATTGGGAGCGCCCAAAGGGGGGTTTGTTCCATTGGGAGCACCCAAAGGGGGGGTTTGTTCCCAACGGGAGCACCCAAAGGGGGGTTTGTTCCATTGGGAGCACCCAAAGGGGGGTTTGTCCCCATTGGGAGCACCCAAAGGGGGGTTTGTTCCCAATGGGAGCACCCAGAGGGGGGGTTTGTTCCCAATGGGAGCCCCCAGAGGGGGGGTTCCCTCAGGGGCTTGGTTGCATTGAGCCTGGGGCGGGTGGGAGCTTTGTTCTTCCCATTCCAACGGGACAAGAGGGATGAGGAGGCAGCTCCCAGCGTCCCTTCCCCGCTCATGGAGCGCTTGGGAAGGCGCCTGGGCTCCTGCAGGAGCGGAGCCTTCCCATCCCATTCCCGTTCCTTGCTCCCGGCATTCCAGGACGGGCGCCGGGAGCTGCGGAGGAGGCGAAGGGAAAAGATGGGCCTTTGGGAGCGCGGCCCTGCCCCGCGCCGCTCCGCCGGGAATTCTGCCGCGCAAGGTAAGCCGTATCCATCGGGATGCGGTGGGCACCCCCTCCCTCCCCATGGAGCCCTCGGGAATGCTCCAGGCCCGCTGCTGGAGCAGCTCCCAAGGAAGAGCCTCAAATCCCAAAGGATTCCATGGAATTCCAGCCCCAGGGGCTCCCAAAGCGCTCCTGCCCGGGACTTGGCTCCTATGGGAGCAGCTCCGGCACCGAGGCACGGGCAGGGTTGAACCCATCCAGCCCTGCCTGAATCATGGAATCCTGGAATGCTTTCCCTGGGAAGGGACCATAAAGCTCCTCCAGCCCCGGTTATTATGGGATGCTTCACGGTGGTGGTGGGCATGCGACAGAACTGGTTTGGGAATCTCCCCGTGGAGCAGTGGCCTTGGGAATGCGAAGCTCTCCAGTGCTTCCCAAAGCGGGAATTGCTGGGAAGAGCCCTCGGAGCCCCCCGGGAAGAGGCGGAGGAATTCCCAGGGCTTGGAATGCTCTGCGGGGCGCGGTGGATTCCCAAAGGAATCCTGGGACGTGCCCGGGGGGAATCCTGTGTGTGAGCCCCTGGAGATGGGATGGGTCCTGCTTCCTCACGGCGGGAATGCCGGCGGAGCTGTCCCCGTTCCCCTTGGATCCAGGCCTCTCCCAAGGCAGCATCCGCAGCATTCCCGGGCGGTGCCTTCCCCTTTCCGCTCTGCTCCCCAAGGGCTTCTGGGAAGCTTTGGGAAAGGGCTGGGGTGGCCAGCATGGGATGTCCATGGAATGCCAGAGCGCTTCCTCTCCCGTCCCGTCCAGCCCTTGGTGCTCTTGGGAGGAGCAGCACCCAAAGGGCCCGGGCCAGGAAGGTCCCAATGAGGCTGGAGCCGGAGCACCAGGAAAAGGGAAGGAAGAGAAGGGGGGAAAAGGGCCTCATCCCAGTCCTCATCCCGCTCCTCATCCCGCTCCTCATCCCAGTCCTCATCCCGCTCCTCATCCCGCTCCTCATCCCGTTCCTCATCCCGCTCCTCATCCCGTTCCTCATCCCGGTCCTCATCCCGCCCCTCATCCCGCTCCTCATCCCGCTCCTCATCCCGCTCCTCCTCCCAGTCCTCATCCCGCTCCTCATCCCAGTCCTCATCCCAGTCCTCATCCCGCTCCTCATCCCGCTCCTCATCCCGTTCCTCATCCCGCTCCTCATCCCAGTCCTCATCCCGCTCCTCATCCCGCTCCTCATCCCGCTCCTCCTCCCAGTCCTCATCCCGCTCCTCATCCCGTTCCTCATCCCGCTCCTCATCCCGTTCCTCATCCCGGTCCTCCTCCCGCTCCTCATCCTGCTCCTCATCCCGCTCCTCATCCCAGTCCTCCTCCCGCTCCTCATCCCAGTCCTCATCCCAGTCCTCATCCCGCTCCTCATCCCGCTCCTCATCCCGCTCCTCATCCCAGTCCTCCTCCCGCTCCTCATCCCAGTCCTCATCCCAGTCCTCATCCCGCTCCTCATCCCGCTCCTCATCCCGCTCCTCATCCCAGTCCTCATCCCGCTCCTCCTCCCGCTCCTCATCCCGCCCCTCAACCCGCTCCTCATCCCGCTCCTCCTCCCGCTCCTCATCCCGCCCCTCAACCCGCTCCTCATCCCGCTCCTCATCCCGCCCCTCAACCCGCTCCTCCTCCCGCTCCTCATCCCGCTCCTCATCCCAGTCCTCATCCCGCTCCTCCTCCCGCTCCTCATCCCGCTCCTCATCCCAGTCCTCCTCCCGCTCCTCCTCCCGCTCCTCATCCCAGTCCTCATCCCGCTCCTCCTCCCGCTCCTCATCCCGCTCCTCATCCCAGTCCTCCTCCCGCTCCTCCTCCCGCTCCTCATCCCAGTCCTCATCCCGCTCCTCCTCCCGCTCCTCATCCCGCCCCTCAACCCGCTCCTCATCCCGCTCCTCCTCCCGCTCCTCATCCCGCCCCTCAACCCGCTCCTCATCCCGCTCCTCATCCCGCTCCTCATCCCGCTCCTCATCCCGCTCCTCATCCCGCTCCTCATCCCAGTCCTCATCCCGCTCCTCATCCCACTCCTCATCCCAGTCCTCATCCCGCTCCTCATCCCAGTCCTCATCCCAGTCCTCATCCCGCTCCTCATCCCGCTCCTCATCCCAGTCCTCATCCCGCTCCTCATCCCGCTCCTCATCCCGTTCCTCATCCCGCTCCTCCTCCCGCTCCTCATCCCGCTCCTCATCCCGCTCCTCATCCCGCTCCTCCTCCCAGTCCTCATCCCGCTCCTCATCCCGCTCCTCATCCCGCTCCTCATCCCGCTCCTCATCCCGCTCCTCATCCCAGTCCTCATCCCGCTCCTCATCCCGGTCCTCATCCCGCTCCTCATCCCGCTCCTCATCCCAGTCCTCATCCCGCTCCTCATCCCAGTCCTCATCCCAGTCCTCATCCCGCTCCTCATCCCGCTCCTCATCCCGCTCCTCATCCCAGTCCTCATCGCGCTCCTCATCCCAGTCCTCATCCCAGTCCTCATCCCGCTCCTCATCCCAGTCCTCATCCCAGTCCTCATCCCGCTCCTCATCCCGCTCCTCATCCCGCTCCTCATCCCAGTCCTCATCGCGCTCCTCATCCCAGTCCTCATCCCGCTCCTCCTCCCGCTCCTCCTCCCAGTCCTCATCCCGCTCCTCCTCCCGCTCCTCATCCCAGTCCTCATCCCGCTCCTCCTCCCGCTCCTCATCCCAGTCCTCATCCTGCTCCTCATCCCGCTCCTCATCCCGCTCCTCATCCCGCTCCTCATCCCGCTCCTCCTCCCGGTCCTCATCCCGCTCCTCATCCCGCTCCTCCTCCCGGTCCTCATCCCGCTCCTCATCCCGCTCCTCATCCCGCTCCTCATCCCAGTCCTCATCCCGCTCCTCCTCCCGCTCCTCCTCCCAGTCCTCATCCCGCTCCTCCTCCCGCTCCTCATCCCAGTCCTCATCCCGCTCCTCCTCCCGCTCCTCATCCCAGTCCTCATCCCGCTCCTCATCCCGCTCCTCATCCCGCTCCTCATCCCGCTCCTCATCCCGCTCCTCCTCCCAGTCCTCATCCCGCTCCTCCTCCCGCTCCTCATCCCGCTCCTCATCCCAGTCCTCATCCCGCTCCTCCTCCCGCTCCTCATCCCGCTCCTCCTCCCGCTCCTCATCCCGCTCCTCATCCCGCTCCTCATCCCGCTCCTCACCCCACTCCTCATCCCGCTCCTCAACCCGCTCCTCATCCCGCTCCTCATCCCGCTCCTCATCCCAGTCCTCATCCCGCTCCTCATCCCAGTCCTCATCCCGCTCCTCCTCCCGCTCCTCCTCCCGCTCCTCCTCCCGCTCCTCATCCCGCCCCTCAACCCGCTCCTCATCCCAGTCCTCATCCCGCTCCTCCTCCCGCTCCTCATCCCAGTCCTCCTCCCGCTCCTCCTCCCGCTCCTCATCCTGCTCCTCCTCCCGTTCCTCATCCCGCTCCTCCTCCCGCTCCTCATCCCAGTCCTCATCCCGGTCCTCATCCCGCTCCTCATCCCGCTCCTCATCCCAGTCCTCATCCCGCTCCTCATCCCGCTCCTCCTCCCGCTCCTCCTCCCGCTCCTCATCCCAGTCCTCATCCCGCTCCTCATCCCGCTCCTCATCCCAGTCCTCATCCCGCTCCTCATCCCGCCCCTCATCCCGCTCCTCCTCCCGCTCCTCATCCCAGTCCTCATCCTGCTCCTCATCCCGCTCCTCATCCCAGTCCTCATCCCGCCCCTCAACCCGCTCCTCATCCCGCTCCTCCTCCCGCTCCTCATCCCGCTCCTCATCCCAGTCCTCATCCCGCCCCTCAACCCGCTCCTCCTCCCGCTCCTCATCCCAGTCCTCATCCCGCTCCTCATCCCGCTCCTCATCCCGCTCCTCATCCCAGTCCTCATCCCGCTCCTCATCCCGCTCCTCATCCCAGTCCTCATCCCGCTCCCCATCCTGGTCCCCATCCCGGTCCCCATCCCGATCCCGCTCCTCATCCCGCTCCTCATCCCACTCCTCATCCCGCTCCTCATCCCAGTCCTCATCCCGCTCCTCATCCCAGTCCTCATCCCAGTCCTCATCCCGCTCCTCATCCCGCTCCTCATCCCGTTCCTCATCCCGCTCCTCATCCCAGTCCTCATCCCGCTCCTCATCCCGCTCCTCATCCCGCTCCTCCTCCCAGTCCTCCTCCCGCTCCTCCTCCCGCTCCTCATCCCGCTCCTCATCCCGCTCCTCATCCCGCTCCTCATCCCGCCCCTCATCCCGGTCCTCATCCCGCTCCTCATCCCGCTCCTCATCCCGCTCCTCATCCCGCTCCTCA
Organism: Pezoporus occidentalis; assembly: GCF_034315485.1. Lineage (NCBI taxonomy): Eukaryota > Metazoa > Chordata > Aves > Psittaciformes > Psittacidae > Pezoporus > Pezoporus occidentalis. Next base: position 5,585 of record NW_026916122.1, read on the forward strand.
TCCCGCTCCTCATCCCACTCCTCATCCCGCTCCTCATCCCGCTCCTCATCCCGGTCCAGCCCATCCCATGTCCCACCACCCTCACAGCGCAGAGCTGCCCCCGATCCCATCGCAGTCTCCCCTCTGAAAGCCTTTTCCCCCTGGATACGAATGCAGGCGTGCGAGTGTCTCGCCAGGGTCGTTGTTCCCAGGGTCATGTTGGGATTGGGAATGTGGCTCTGAAGAGGTGGCACTCGGTGCAATTCCCTTTGGATACTGGGATGCTCCTGGAGTCAGGGTGGTCCCAGCGTCCAAGTGGGCTTGAACCCAATGGAGCTGCTGGGGCTTGGCTTGGGAGCAGCCTCCAAAGGGATCGGAGGGGATTTTCCTGGGGGAGAATCCCAAGGGAAGGCCATGGGGGTGCGTGAGCAGCTTGGGCACGGGCTTGGCCGTGTCCCTCTTGGAGCCTCCAGAGGGATCCGTGTGCCTGTGTTCCCGTTGCTCCTGGTGCTGAGGCTGGGACCTCCTTTCCCATGGCTCTTCCCATTGGGAATGGGGGAGGAGGAGGAGCTGGGAAGCCGTGGGGCAGAGCTCGAGGGCGGCTCCAGGCCAGGGCGAGCAGCTGGGAACGGCGTCCTCGGGATGGGATTTGGGAATGGGGGGGGCTGGGATCCACTCCATCCCCCCCCACCCCATGGGATGCTCCCGTAACCACGGTGTCCGCGTGCGCAGGGTCCCGGAGGCGGTGCTGAGCGATGGGGTACGATGTGGCGCGCTTCCAGGGGGATGTGGACGAGGACCTCATCTGCCCCATCTGCAGTGGAGTCCTGGAGGAGCCCGTGCAGGTGCGTGCCATGGGGACACTGCTGGGGGTGCGACCCATGGGGACACTGCTGTGGGTGCGTGCCATAGGGACACTGCTGGGGGTGCGACCCATGGGGACACTGCTGGGGGTGTGATCCATGGGGACACTGCTGGGGGTGTGATCCATGGGGACACTGCTGTGGGTGTGATCCATGGGGACACTGCTGTGGGTGCGACCCATGGGGACACTGCTGTGGGTGTGATCCATAGGGACACTGCTGTGGGTGCGATCCATGGGGACACTGCTGTGGGTGTGATCCATAGGGACACTGCTGTGGGTGCGACCCATAGGGACACTGCTGTGGGTGTGACCCATAGGGACACTGCTGGGGGTGTGATCCATGGGGACACTGCTGTGGGTGTGATCCATAGGGATACTGCTGTGGGTGTGATCCATAGGGACACTGCTGTGGGTGTGATCCATAGGGATACTGCTGTGGGTGTGATCCATAGGGACACTGCTGTGGGTGTGATCCATAGGGACACTGCTGGGGGTGTGATCCATAGGGACACTGCTGTGGGTGTGATCCATAGGGACACTGCTGTGGGTGTGATCCATAGGGACACTGCTGGGGGTGTGATCCATAGGGACACTGCTGTGGGTGTGATCCATAGGGATACTGCTGTGGGTGTGATCCATAGGGACACTGCTGGGGGTGTGATCCATAGGGACACTGCTGTGGGTGTGATCCATAGGGACACTGCTGTGGGTGTGATCCATAGGGATACTGCTGTGGGTGTGATCCATAGGGACACTGCTGGGGGTGCGTGCCATAGGGACACTGCTGTGGGTGCGACCCACAGGGACACTGCTGTGGGTGTGACCCATAGGGACACTGCTGGGGGTGTGATCCATGGGGACACTGCTGTGGGTGTGATCCATAGGGACACTGCTGGGGGTGTGATCCATGGGGACACTGCTGTGGGTGTGATCCATAGGGACACTGCTGGGGGTGTGATCCACGGGGACACTGCTGTGGGTGTGATCCATAGGGACACTGCTGGGGGTGTGATCCATAGGGACACTGCTGGGGGTGCGACCCATGCTGGGGTGCGACCCATAGGGACACTGCTGTGGGTGCGACCCATAGGGACACTGCTGTGGGTGCGTGCCATGGGGACGCTGCTGTGGGTGCGACCCATAGGGACACTGCTGTGGGTGCGACCCATAGGGACACTGCTGGGGGTGTGATCCATGGGGACACTGCTGTGGGTGTGATCCATAGGGACACTGCTGTGGGTGTGATCCATAGGGACACTGCTGTGGGTGTGATCCATAGGGACACTGCTGTGGGTGTGATCCATGGGGACACTGCTGTGGGTGCGACCCATAGGGACACTGCTGTGGGTGTGATCCATGGGGACACTGCTGGGGGTGTGATCCATGGGGACACTGCTGTGGGTGTGATCCATGGGGACACTGCTGTGGGTGTGATCCATGGGGACACTGCTGTGGGTGTGACCCATAGGGACACTGCTGTGGGTGCGACCCATGGGGACACTGCTGTGGGTGTGATCCATAGGGACACTGCTGTGGGTGCGACCCATAGGGACACTGCTGGGGGTGTGATCCATGGGGACACTGCTGGGGGTGCGACCCATAGGGACACTGCTGTGGGTGTGATCCATGGGGACACTGCTGTGGGTGCGATCCATAGGGACACTGCTGTGGGTGCGTGCCATAGGGACACTGCTGTGGGTGTGATCCATAGGGACACTGCTGTGGGTGCGATCCATAGGGACACTGCTGGGGGTGTGATCCATAGGGACACTGCTGGGGGTGCGACCCATGGGGACACTGCTGTGGGTGCGACCCATAGGGACACTGCTGTGGGTGCGACCCATAGGGACACTGCTGTGGGTGCGACCCATAGGGACACTGCTGTGGGTGTGACCCATGGGGACACTGCTGGGGGTGTGATCCATAGGGACACTGCTGGGGGTGCGACCCACAGGGACACTGCTGGGGGTGCGACCCATAGGGACACTGCTGGGGGTGCGACCCATGGGGACACTGCTGTGGGTGTGATCCATGGGGACACTGCTGTGGGTGTGATCCATGGGGACACTGCTGTGGGTGTGATCCATGGGGACACTGCTGTGGGTGTGATCCATAGGGACACTGCTGGGGGTGTGATCCATAGGGACACTGCTGTGGGTGTGATCCATGGGGACACTGCTGGGGGTGCGACCCATGGGGACACTGCTGGGGGTGCGATCCATGGGGACACTGCTGGGGGTGCGACCCATAGGGACACTGCTGTGGGTGTGACCCATGGGGACACTGCTGTGGGTGTGATCCATAGGGACACTGCTGTGGGTGTGACCCATGGGGACACTGCTGTGGGTGTGATCCATAGGGACACTGCTGGGGGTGCGATCCATAGGGACACTGCCTCAGGCTCCGGAGCTCTGGATGCCCTGAGCCCCTGCTCCTGCTTCGGGGCAGTGGAAGGTAAGGAAGGAAGGGGCTGGAAGGGAGAAGCCTGGGATGGGTTTCCCCATCATTCCCTGTTCCTGGCAGCGGGAGCAGGGCTCAGCTGTGTCAATAGAGGGAGGTGACCTTTGGAAGGCTCTGCTCAGCCCAGCCCATCACCTGTGCCCCTTCCCAGCGGGAGCAGCACCGGGAGCTGCTCTGGGAATGCTCCATGTGGCCGGGGGCATGGAGGGTGATGGCCACCTCCTGAGCCGGGGCGGGGAGAGCTCTGCTGCTGGTGGGGCTCTCGCTCCTCCGTGTGGGCATCGAGGCTCTGCGTGGGGTTCAGCTGCTCCGGTTCGATCCCGTCAGCCCTTGTCCTGTCCCTGCGCCTCCTGACGTGGGGCTTGCATTTGGTCTCCAGGCTCTTTTCCAGCCCAGTTGGGTCAGTGGTGCAGTGGTGCTCTGATCCGACTCCATGATGATGCTCTGATGTTCTGGCTCAGTGATCCAATGGTGCTCTGATCCTCTGGATCAATGATCCACTGATGCTCTGATCCTCTGGATCAATGATCCAGTGGTGCTCTGATCCTCTGGATCGATGATCCACTGGTGCTCTGGTCCTTTGGATCAATGATCCAGTGCTGCTCTGATCCTCTGGATCGATGATCCACTGGTGCTCTGGTCCTTTGGATCAATGATCCACTGATGCGCTGATCCTCTGGATCAATAATCCAATGGTGCTCTGGTCCTTTGGATCAATAATCCACTGATGCTCTGATCCTCTGGATCAATGATCCAATGGTGCTCTGATCCTCTGGGTCAGTGATCCAATGGTGCTCTGGTCCTTTGGATCAATGATCCACTGATGCGCTGATCCTCTGGATCAATGATCCAATGGTGCTCTGATCCTCTGGATCAATGATCCAATGGTGCTCTGGTCCTTTGGATCAATGATCCAATGCTGCTCTGATCCTCTGGATCAATAATCCAATGGTGCTCTGGTCCTTTGGATCAATGATCCACTGATGCTCTGATCCTCTGGATCAATGATCCAATGGTGCTCTGATCCTCTGGATCGATGATCCAATGGTGCTCTGATCCTCTGGATCAATGATCCAATGGTGCTCTGGTCCTTTGGATCAATAATCCAATGCTGCTCTGATCCTCTGGATCAATGATCCAATGCTGCTCTGATCCTCTGGATCAATAATCCAATGGTGCTCTGATCCTCTGCATCGATGATCCACTGCTGCTCTGATCCTCCGGATCGATAATCCAATGGTGCTCTGATCCTCTGGATTGATGATCCAATGGTGCTCTGATCCTCTGGATCGATGATCCAGTGCTGCTCTGATCCTCTGGATCGATGATCCAATGCTGCTCTGATCCTCTGGATCAGTGATCCAATGGTGCTCTGATCCTCTGGGTCAGTGATCCAATGCTGCTCTGATCCTCTGCATCGATGATCCAATGCTGCTCTGATCCTCTGGATCAGTGATCCAATGATGCTTTCATCCTTTGGCTCAATGATCCACTGATGCTCTGATCTTCTGGATCAATGATCCAATGCTGCTCCGGTCCTCACTCGGTGATGCTCCGGTGCTCACTCAGCGATGCTCTGGTGCTCACCTGGTGATGCTCCGGTCCTCACTCAGTGATGCTCTGGTCCTCACTCGGTGATGCTCCGGTCCTCACTCAGTGATGCTCCGGTCCTCACTCGGTGATGCTCCGGTCCTCACTCAGTGATGCTCCGGTCCTCACTCAGCGATGCTCCGGTGCCCTCCGTCACCGCTGCCCTTGCTCCTGCAGGCTCCCCACTGCGAGCACGCCTTCTGCAACGCCTGCATCACGCAGTGGTTCTCGCAGCAGCAGACGTGCCCCGTGGACCGCAGCGTGGTGACGGTGGCTCACCTGCGGCCCGTGCCGCGCATCATGCGGAACATGCTCTCCAAGCTGCAGATCACCTGCGACAACGCCGTCTTCGGCTGCACGGCCGTCGTGCGCCTCGACAACCTCATGGCTCACCTCAACGACTGCGAGCACAACCCCAAGCGCCCCGTCACCTGCGAGCAGGGCTGCGGGTGAGCCTGCACCCGGCGCCGGGGGGTTCAGCTTGGCTGGAAGGGGGTGGGACGTGAGCCCGGCCTCTTGCTCCCTGCATTCATGTAGGGTCCGTTCCAACCCAAAGCGGGCCCTGGGGCCGTGGTTCCGATGGGGTGGTTGTGGTGGAGGGGACCCCGTCCTTTGTAGTGCTGGCTGGAAGCCCCAGGCTGCCCGGCTCCTGGATCCATCCAGAGCCATTTCAGCTCCGGTGGGAGCACTTGGTGCCCGTCCCCATCCCACCCATGTGCAGTGAGCATGCAGGCAGGATGCGTGGATGGATCAGCTTGGGGGCCAGCCGAGCTCGGATGGAGGAGGTTCGGGTGTGGGGGGAGCTCTGGAGCATCCCCATTGCCCGCCATAGCTCATCCCCTGCAGGGAGCCGGTGCTCCTGCACCCATCCCAGCTTCCAGCATCTCCTGGCTGGATTCATCCTGGAGCCTGTTCCCGTGGCAATGCTGAGTGCTCTGCTGTGTAACTCCCTCCCCTTCTCCTTGTCCCGTCCTCCTCCCCAGCTTGGAAATGCCCAAGGATGAGCTCCCCAACCACAACTGCATCAAGCACTTGCGATCCGTGGTGCAGCAGCAGCAGACCAGGATCGCTGAGCTGGAGAAGACCTCAGCTGAGCACAAGCACCAACTGGCAGAGCAGGTGGGTCCATGTGTGCCAGGGATGCCCATAGAGATGCCCACAGGGATGCCCATAGAGGTGCATATAGGGGAGCCCACAGAGATGCAGATAGGGATGCCCATAGAGGTGCACATAGGGGTGCCCACAGGGATGCCCACAGGGATGCCCACAGAGATGCCCATAGAGATGCCCACAGGGATGTCCATGGGGATGCCCACAGGGATGCCCATAGAGGTGCACATAGGGATGCCCACAGGGATGTCCATAGGGATGCCCATAGAGATGCCCACAGGGATGCCCATAGAGGTGCACATAGGGGTGCCCACAGGGATGCCCACAGGGATGTCCATAGGGATGCCCACAGGGATGCCCATAGAGGTGCACATAGGGGTGCCCACAGGGATGCCCACAGGGATGCAGATAGGGATGCCCATAGAGGTGCCCATAGGGGTGCCCATAGGGGTGCCCACAGGGATGCCCACAGGGATGTCCATAGGGATGCCCACAGGGATGCCCATAGAGGTGCACATAGGGGTGCCCACAGGGATGCCCACAGGGATGTCCATAGGGATGCCCACAGGGATGCCCATAGAGGTGCACATAGGGGTGCCCACAGGGATGCCCACAGGGATGCCCACAGGGATGCCCACAGGGATGCCCACAGGGATGCCCATAGAGGTGCACATAGGGGTGCCCACAGGGATGCCCACAGGGACCCCAGGGTGAAGGAGGTGGCTGAGGGTGCCGTGGGGGCACCTCGTGGCCCAGCAGTGACGATGGGAAGGTCCCGTCCCCGTTCCCCCCCCCGATGTCATTGCAGAAGAGGGACATCCAACTGCTCAAGGCCTACATGCGCGCCATCCGCAGCGTGAACCCCAACCTGCAGAACCTGGAGGAGACCATTGAGTACAACGAGATCCTGGAGTAAGTGCTCGGGATTCAAGGGGTGCTGGGGAGCAGGATTGGTGCTGGGAGCTGCTGGCACCATGGAGCATCCGCAGCTTCCCACTTGCATCCAAAGCTTCTTTGGGAAGGAGGCAGCTTCTGACCACGTTAGCTGGGTGCAGAGGGGGGGGACACAAGAGGTGATGAGTTCAAACTGGCCCGGGTTCAGGTTGGGGGCGAGGGAAGCTCGTGGTGGGTGACCGGAGCCGGTTTGGCTGCCCCATGCCAGGGGGATGCTCCGCTCCGTGATGCCCTAGGGCAGCAGAGCCGCGGGCACTGATCCTGCCCGCGCTGTGCCCGCAGGTGGGTGAACTCCCTGCAGCCGGCGCGGGTGACGCGCTGGGGGGGGATGATCTCCACGCCGGACGCCGTGCTCCAGGCCGTCATCAAGCGCTCGCTGGTGGAGAGCGGCTGCCCCCCGTCCATCACCAACGAGCTCATCGAGAACGCGCACGAGCGCAACTGGCCCCAAGGCTTGGCCACGCTGGAGACGCGGCAAATGAACCGGCGCTACTACGAGAACTACGTGGCCAAACGCATCCCCGGCAAGCAGGCCGTGGTGGTGATGGCCTGCGAGAACCAGCACATGGGCGAGGACATGGTCCTCGAGCCGGGGCTCGTCATGATCTTCGCTCACGGCGTGGAGGAGATCTGAAGGAACCCCATGGTGATGGAGCCGCCTCCATCCTCGTGGTCCTCAGCCCTTTCATCTCCATCCTTTCGCTTCCAAGGACTTGTGGGCGCTGGATCCATCTCCCTCTGGATTCCCCAAGCCAAAAGGGGGCGGGGGGGGGGCTCAGCACCCTCGCTCTGTGCATGCACCCCTTGGGTGGCTCCCGTTCTCTCTGCTCTTCCTTCAGTGCCCGTGGGTCCGGTTTGGCTTTGCCCTTCTCTTGGTTGGCGCTGATTGGAGCCTAGGGACCGGCCCCCGAGCCCCCGGATAGGGCTCGGGGCTGGCTCCCACCCCCCCGTTCCCCTCGGGACCTTTTAATTTATTGGCCGTTTCGGTTGGGTTTAACCGGATTTCCTACCCCGGTGGGCACGGGGCTGCAGCCATCAATAAACGGCGTTCTCCTTCCTTTAGCTCCGTGCTCCCGAGAGCGATGCTGAGGGTCAATGGTGGTGTTGTGGGGGGGTGGTCCCCCCGTTTTACGGTGTCCCGCATTGAAAAGAATAAGGTTTGGATGCGGGGTTCCCCCCCCCAAAAAGAAAGAAAAGGAACGGGTTCCGTCACGGACAGGATTCGAACCTGTGCGGGGAAACCCCATTGGATTTCGAGTCCAACGCCTTAACCACTCGGCCACCGTGACTCCCGCGCCTCCCTCCGCCGCGCTCCGCCTAGAGCGGCTCCCACCGCATCCTCCCCGCTCCCATCCTTTACCCCCATCGCTCCCGTTCCATCGCTCCCGTTGCCACCGGGATAACGGGAAACACCGGGGAGCACCGCGGCGAAACGGGAGCGTTTTTTGGCTGGGGGGGGGGGGTGCGTGATGTGTGCGAGGTGCGGAACAGCCGGCAGGGGGCGCCACAACGCGTGCGTGCTTTGCGTCGCCGCTAGGGGGCGCTGCAGCGCGGCGGCGGGGAGGAGGCGGCCCCGCTCCAAGATGGCGGTGCGGAAGAAGGACGGCGGCCCCAACGTGAAGTACTACGAGGCCTCGGACACCGTGAGCCAGTTCGACAACGTCCGGCTGTGGCTGGGCAAGAACTACAAGAAGGTAAAAAGGGAACCGGGAGAACCGGGGGGGGGGTGAACGGAGCGCGGGGCCGCTGCTCGCTTCACCGGGCCCGGCCGCCATTGCCGTCGGTGAGCGGAGGCCCCGGTGCCCGCAGTACATCCAGGCCGAGCCCCCCACCAACAAGTCCCTGTCGAGCCTCGTGGTGCAGCTGCTGCAGTTCCAGGAGGAGGTGTTCGGGAAGCACGTCAGCAACGCGCCGCTCACCAAGCTCCCGGTGAGCGCCCGGCGCCGCTAACGCCAGCGCCCCCGGAGCGGGGCCGGCCGAGGCCCCGGTGATGGCCATGGGGATGCTGGGGGGGGGACAGGGCCTCAGCCGCGGGCAGTGCCCCATAGGTGGGGGGTGAGGCCGCAGTGATGGCCCAGGGGACTGCCATGGGTCCCACCCCTGTTGGGGCAGGGTCCCCCTATGGGGCATGGGCAGTGCCCCATAGATGGGGGGTGAGGCCCCAGTGATGCCCCAGAGACAGCCCCCCCATAATGAGGAGGGGACTCCCATGGGTCCTACCCCCCAATGGGGCAGGGGCAGTGCCCCATAGATGAGGAGTGAGGCCCCAGTGATGCTCCAGGGGACTGCTATGGGGCCCACCCCCATTGGGACAGGGCCCGGGCCGTGGGGCAGGGACAGTGCCCCATAGATGGGGGTGAGGCCCTGTTGATGCTCCAGGTGACTCCCAATGAGCAGGGGACTCCCATGGGTGCCACATCCATTGGGATAGGGGGGAATGCCCCATAGATGGGGGATGAGACCCCACTGATGCCCCAGGGACAGTCCCCTCAGTGACACCCAATGAGCAGGGGACTCCCATGGGTCCCACCTCCATTGAGACAGTGCTCCCCCATGGGGCAGGAGCAGTGCCCCATAGATGTGGGGCTGGCCCCCACCCCCCCCCCCATGCCCCCTTTCTTCCCCCCTGCAGATCAAATGCTTCCTGGACTTCAAGGCGGGGGGGTCCCTGTGCCACATCCTGGCCGCTGCCTACAAGTTCAAGAGCGACCAAGGCTGGTGAGTGCCCCCCCCATGGACCCCAATGGGGCTGAGCTGTGGCCATGCCCCCACCCTGCCCTATGGACCCCAATGGGGCTGAGCCGTGGCCATGCCCCCACCCTGCCCTATGGACCCCAATGGGGCTGAGCCGTGGCCGTGCCCCCCGCCCTGCCCTATGGACCCCAATGGGGCTGGGCCGTGGCCGTGCCCCCCCCCATGGACCCCAATGGGGCTGGGCCGTGGCCGTGCCCCCCACCCTGCCCTATGGACCCCAATGGGGCTGGGCCTATGGACCCCAATGGGGCTGGGCTGTGGCCGTGCCCCCCCCATGGACCCCAATGGGGCTGAGCCGTGGCCGTGCCCCCCGCCCTGCCCTATGGACCCCAATGGGGCTGAGCCGTGGCCGTGCCCCCCGCCCTGCCCTATGGACCCCAATGGGGCTGAGCCGTGGCCGTGCCCCCCGCCCTGCCCTATGGACCCCAATGGGGCTGAGCCGTGGCCGTGCCCCCCCCATGGACCCCCTGAGCCGTGGCCGTGCCCCCCATGGACCCCAATGAGGGGCCTGGGACCCCCTGGGCTGGCCGTGCCCCCCCCATGGACCCCAATGGGGCTGAGCCCCCGTGCCCCCCGCCCTGCCCTATGGACCCCAATGGGGCTGAGCCGTGGCCGTGCCCCCCGCCCTGCCCTATGGACCCCAATGGGGCTGAGCTGTGGCCATGCCCCCACCCTGCCCTATGGACCCCAATGGGGCTGGGCCGTGGCCGTGCCCCCCCCATGGACCCCAATGGGGCTGGGCCGTGGCCGTGCCCCCCCCATGGACCCCAATGGGGCTGGGCCATGGCCGTGCCCCCCCCATGGACCCCAATGGGGCTGAGCCGTGGCCGTGCCCCCGCCCGTCGTGGCCGTGCCCCCCGCCCTGCCCTATGGACCCCAATGGAGCTGGGCCGTGGCCGTGCCCCCCGCCCTGCCCTATGGACCCCAATGGGGCTGAGCCGTGGCCATGCCCCCACCCTGCCCTATGGACCCCAATGGGGCTGAGCCGTGGCCGTGCCCCCCGATGGGGCTGAGCCGTGGCCGTGCCCCCCGCCCTGAGACCCCAATGGGGCTGGGCCGTGGCCGTGCCCCCCCCCATGGACCCCAATGGGGCTGGGCCGTGGCCGTGCCCCCACCATGGACCCCAATGGGGCTGGGCCGTGGCCGTGCCCCCCCGGGCCGGAGCTGGGGCTCTCACTGCCTCCCTCTTGTCTCCCAACAAGGCGGCGTTTCGATTTCCAGAACCCGTCGCGCATGGACCGCAACGTGGAGATGTTCATGACCATCGAGAAGAGCCTGGTGCAGGTCAGACCCGGACCCCCCCGGGCCCCCCCTCACTGTGACCCCATTGCTCAGCACCATCCTTCCCCCCCCATAGAACAACTGCCTGGCCCGGCCCAACATCTTCCTGCAGCAGGAGCTGGAGCCCAAGCTGCTGAGCAAGCTCAAGGACATCGTCAAGCGGCACCAGGTCCGTGGCCCCGGGGGGGGTCCCTATGGGGCCTGCACCCAACGCCCCCCCCCTCCAGCCCCCCAACCTTGTTGTTCCCCCCCACCCCACAGGGCACCGTGACCGAGGACAAGAGCAGCGCCTCCCACATCGTGTGCCCCGTGCCCGGGAACCTGGAGGAGGGTGGGTGCAGGGGGACCCCCGTGGGAGCGGGGCTGGGGGTGCTATGGGTGCTGCTATGGGTGCTGGGGGTGCTATGGGTGCTGCTATGGGTGCTGGGGGTGCTGTGGCTGCTATGGGTGCTGGGGGTGCTATGGGTGCTGCTATGGGTGCTGTGGCTGCTGGGGGTGCTATGGGTGCTGGGGGTGCTATGGGTGCTGCTATGGCTGCTGGGGGTGCTATGGGTACTATGGGTGCTGTGGGTGCTGTGGCTGCTATGGGTGCTGGGGGTGCTATGGGTACTATGGGTGCTATGGGTCTTGGGGGTGCTGGGGGTGCTATGGGTACTATGGCTGCTATGGATGCTGGGGGTGCTAGGGGTGCTGGGGGTGCTGCTGGGGGTGAGTGCTGTGAGGTCTATGGCTGCTATGGGTGCTGGGAGTGCTGAGGATGGTATGGGTGCTGAGGGTGCTGCGGATGTTGTGGGTGCTATGGATGCTGTGGGAGCTGTGGGTGCTGTGAGTACTGCAGATGCTGTGGATGCTATGGGTGCTGTGGCTGCTATGGGTGCTGTGAGTGCTATGGGCATTATGGGTGCTGTGGGTGCTATGGGTCCTATGGGTGCTGCGGGTGCTCAGCCCCCTTGTCCCGCAGAGGAGTGGGTCCGGCCCGTGATGAAGCGCGACAAACAGGTCCTGCTGCACTGGGGCTATTACCCTGACAGGTGAGGGGCGACGGGGGGGGGGTTGGCGTGGATGGAGCCCGAGGGCCCCCTCTCTGCCCATTGGGTGTCCCCCCCCCATTGCCCCCCAGCTACGACACCTGGATCCCCGCCAGCGAAATCGAAGCCTCCGTTGAGGATGCTCCGACCCCGGAGAAGCCCCGGAAGGTAACGGGGCGGGGGGGGATCCCTGTTGCTGTGTTCCCCCCGCACCCCAAACCGGTGCCAGGATGGAGGCTGCAGCCCCCCCCCCCCTTCAGGTCCATGCCAAGTGGATCCTGGACACGGACACCTTCAATGAGTGGATGAATGAGGAGGACTACGAGGTGCAGGACGAGAAGAGCCCCGGCGCCCGCAGGAAGAAGATCTCAGCCAAGACCCTGACGGATGAGGTCGGTGTGGGGGGATGCTGTGGGGATGGGGGGGTGCTATGGGGATGGGATGATGGGGGGGGATGCTATGGGGATGGGGGAGTGCTATGGGGATGGGGGGGATGCTATGGGGATGGGGGGGATGCTATGGGGATGGGGGGATGCTATGGGGATGGGGGGGTGCTATGGGGATGGGGGGGATGCTATGGGGATGGGGGGGTGCTATGGGGATGGGGGGTTGCTATGGGGATGGGGGGGTGCTATGGGGATGGGGGGATGCTATGGGGATGGGGGGGATGCTATGGGGATGGGGGGATGCTATGGGGATGGGGGGGATGCTATGGGGATGCTATGGGGATAGGGGGGTTGCTATGGGGATAGGGGGGTGCTATGGGATGCTATGGGGATGGGGGGGTGCTATGGGGATGGGGGGGATGCTATGGGGATAGGGGGGTGCTATGGGGATAGGGGGGTGCTATAGGGATGGGGGGGTCTCTGCTTGGCCACAGTGACACCCCCCCATGTCCTGACACCCCCCCAGGTGAACAGCCCCGACTCGGACCGCAGGGACAAGAAGGGGGGCAACTACAAGAAGCGCAAGCGCTCGCCCTCGCCCACCCCCGAGGCCAAGAAGAAGAACGCGAAGAAGGGGTGAGCCCCCGGGGGGGGGGGACCGGAGGGGCAGGGCCCTGAAGGGTGGGGGGGGGGCTCTGGTGGTGATGGGGCCATGGGGGGGGTCTCTCTTTGTCCCTTCGCAGCCCCTCCACCCCTTACACCAAGTCCAAGCGGGGGCACCGCGAGGAGGAGCAGGAGGATCTGACCAAGGACATGGACGAGCCCTCGCCCGTGCCCAACGTGGAGGAGGTCACCCTGCCCAAGACAGGTCCGTGGGGTGCCCCCCACCGCCCCCGGGCTCTGGTCACCAGCACGGGTTGGGGGTGCTCAGCGCCGCTTCCCTTTGCCGCAGTGAACACCAAGAAGGACTCGGAGTCTGCGCCCGTCAAGGGGGGGACCATGACAGACCTGGGTGAGTGGGAGCCAGCGGGGATGAGCAGTGGGGCAGGACCCCCTCCCCCCCCCAGCCCCATAGCTCCCCATCCCTGTTCCCCCCCATTCCAGATGAGCAGGAGGATGAGAGCATGGAGACGGCCGGGAAGGTGAGCGGGGCTCCTGCGGCTGCTGGGGCCTCATCCTGCCCTGCGTGAGGGATGGGGAGGGTCCCGGAGCGAAGGGGTTCAGGCGGTGCTGGTCTGGGGCAGGACGAGGAGGAGAACGGCACCGGGAGCAAGGGGGAGCAGGCCAAGAACCCGGAGCTGCACGAGGACAACGTGACGGAGCAGACCCATCACATCATCATCCCCAGCTACGCCGCCTGGTTCGACTACAACAGGTAGGGCCCAATCCTGGATGGGGGTGAGGGTGGTGCTGGGGGACCCCCCCCGGGCCCTCCTTGACGCTCCCCCCTCCGCAGCGTCCACGCCATCGAGCGCCGAGCCCTGCCTGAGTTCTTCAATGGGAAGAACAAATCCAAGACCCCGGAGATGTGAGGCCCGGAAGCTCGGTGCCGCCGGTGCCCGCGGTGCCGCGGTGCCGGTGCTGAGGCCCCCGTTCGCCCGCAGTTACCTGGCCTACCGGAACTTCATGATCGACACGTACCGCCTCAACCCGCAGGAGTACCTCACCTCCACCGCCTGCCGCCGCAACCTGGCCGGCGACGTCTGCGCCATCATGCGGTACGGCCCCGCGCATCCGCTGCGAGCCGCTGCGACCCCGTGGCGTCCGTGGGACCCCTTCGTTATCCATGGGCATCCATTGGGATCCATAGGCATCCATTGGGATCCATGGGCATTCATTGGGATCCATGGGCATTCATTGGGATCCATAGGCATCCATTGGGATCCACTGGCATCCATGGCCATCCATTGGCATCTGTGGGATCCATGGGCATTCATTGGGATCCATGGGCATCCATTGGCATCTGTGGGATCCATGGGCATTCATTGGGATCCATGGGCATCCTTTGGGATCTGTTGGCATCTATGGGCTTTCATTCAGATCCATTGGCATCCATGCGATCCATGGGCGTCCATTGGCATCCATTGGCATCCATGGGATCTGTCGGGATCCATGGGCATCCATTGGCATCCATGGGAAACATTGGCATCCATGGGCATCCATTGGGATCCATTGGCATCCATGGGTATCCATTGACATCCATTGGGATCCATTGGCATCCATGGGTATCCATTGGCATCCATTGGGATCCATTGGCATCCATTGGCACCCATGGGAAACATTGGCATCCATTGGCATCCATGGGCATCCATTGGGATCCATTGGCATCCATGGGTATCCATTGGGATTCATTGGCATCCATTGGGATCCATTGGCATTCATTGGTATCCATGGGCATCCATTGGCATCCATTGGGATTCAGTGGTATCCATGGGTATCCATTGGCATCCATTGGGATTCATTGGCATCCATGGGTATCCATTGGCATCCATTGGGATTCATTGGCATCCATGGGTATCCATTGGCATCCATTGGGATTCATTGGCATCCATGGGTATCCATTGGCATCCATTGGGATTCATTGGCATCCATTGGCATCCATGGGTATCCATTGGCATCCGTTGGGATTCATTGGCATCCATGGGTATCCATTGGCATCCATTGGGATTCATTGGCATCCATGGGTATCCATTGGCATCCATTGGGATTCGTTGGCATCCATTGGGATTCATTGGCATCCATGGGTATCCATTGGCATCCATTGGGATTCGTTGGCATCCATGGGATCTGTTGGGGTCCATTGGCATCCGTGGGGATCTGTGGGCTCTAGTGAGATCCATGGGATCCATCGGGAGCCGTTGGGCGCTGAGGCCGCTTCCCCGCAGGGTCCACGCCTTCCTGGAGCAGTGGGGCCTCATCAACTACCAAGTGGACGCCGAGAGCCGGCCCACCCCCATGGGGCCGCCCCCCACCTCCCACTTCCACGTCCTGGCTGACACCCCCTCGGGGCTGGTGCCGCTGCAGCCCAAGACCCCCCAGGTGGGTGCTGGTGGGGGGGGGTTCGGCTGCATCCTCCCCTCCTCTGCCTGCCCCCGGGGGTGGGGGGGGGGGGTCGCACAGCTTCCCTCGTGCCCCAGGGCCGGCAGAGCGACGGCGAGGCCAAGACCGGGCGCAAGAGCAAAGACCTGGAGGAGCTGGGCCCGGAGCCCACCAAGGGGAAGCCGGAGCTGGTGAGCGGCTCCCGGGGGGGCAGGGGGGGGGCCGGCCCCCGAGGAAGGCTCCTTCCCTCCTCCCCCTCGCGCCCCGCATGCAGCCCTGCCCCATGGAGCAAAGGGGGGGGGGGCACTGAGGGTTCAATGGGGCGGGATGGGAGCAGCGTCCTCCCCACGGCGCCGTGCCCAGTGTCCTGTGTGTGTGTCCCCCCCCTGCCCCACAGCAGAGCGCGGCCGCGCAGCAGATGCTCAACTTCCCCGACAAGGGCAAGGAGAAGCCGGCGGAGCTGCAGAACTTCGGGCTCCGCACGGACATGTACAGCAAGAGGAACGTCCCTGCCAAGGTGCCCCCCCTGCCCCACACACCCTGACCCCCAACCAGCGCTCAGCCCCCCCCCCCCTCCCACCCCATCTCCATCCCCATAGAGCAAAGCGGCCGCCAGCGCCACGCGGGAGTGGACGGAGCAGGAGACGCTGCTGCTGCTGGAGGTGAGTGGGGTGGGAGGGGGGGTATAGGGGACCCCATTGAACACCCCCCCCCCCCAACTGCGTCCTGCAGGCACTGGGGGGATAATGGGGACAAAGGACCCCATTGATCTCCCCCCCCCCCCCAAAACACTGATGGGATAACGAGGCCACTGCACCCCATTGACAGCCCCACAAGTACTGGGGGGGTAACAGGGCCATTGCATCCCTTTGACCCCCCCCAAAGACACTGGGGGGATAACAGGGCCATTGCATCCCTTAGACCCCCTCCCCAAAGACACTGGGGGGATAACAGGGCCATTGCATCCCTTAGACCCCCCTCCCCAGAGACACTGGGGGGATAACAGGGCCATTGCATCCCTTAGACCCCCTCCCCAAAGACATTGGGGGGATAACAGGGCCGTTGCATCCCTTAGACCCCCCCCCAAAGACACTGGGGGGATAACAGGGCCATTGCACCCCATTGACAGCCCCACAAGCACTGGGGGGATAACAGGACCATTGCATCCCATTGAGGGGGGTGCACTGAGGGGGATAACAAGGCCATTGCACCCCATTGACACCCCTACAAGCACTGGGGGAATAACGGGGCCATTGACCCCCCCCACAAGCACTGCTGGGATAATGGTTCCATTGCACCCCATTGCCCCCCCCCCAAGCACCACTGGGATAATGGTTCTGTTGCTCCCCCCCCAAGCACTGCTGGGATAACGGTTCCATTGCCCCCCATTGCCCCCCCCAAGCACTGATGGGATAACGGTTCCATTGCCCCCCATTGCCCCCCCAAGCACTGCTGGGGTAACGGTTCCATTGCCCCCCCAAGCACCGCTGGGGTAACGGTTCCATTGCCCCCCATTACCCCCCCAAGCACTGATGGGATAACGGTTCCATTGCCCCCCATTGCCCCCCCAAGCACCGCTGGGGTAACGGTTCCATTGCCCCCCCAATCACCGCTGGGATAACGATTCCATTGCCCCCCATTGCCCCCCCAAGCACCGCTGGGATAATGGTTCTATTGCTCCCCCCCAAGCACTGATGGGATAATGGTTCCATTGCCCCCCATTGCCCCCCCAAGCAACACTGGGATAACAATTCCATTGCCCCCCATTGCACCCCCAATCACCGCTGGGGTAACGGTTCCGTTGCCCCCCCCAAGCACTGATGGGATAACGGTTCCATTGCCCCCATTGCTCCCCCTCCAGGAGTACCACTGGGATAACGATTCCATTGCCCCCCATTACCCCCCCAAGCAACACTGGGATAACGATTCCATTGCCCCCCATTGGCCCCCCAATCACCGCTGGGGTAACGATTCCATTGCCCCCCATTGCCCCCCCAAGCACCGCTGGGATAACGGTTCCGTTGCCCCCCATTGCCCCCCCAAGCAACACTGGGATAACGATTCCATTGCCCCCCATTGCCCCCCCAAGCACCGCTGGGGTAACGGTTCCATTGCCCCCCCAATCACCGCTGGGGTAACGGTTCCATTGCCCCCCCAAGCACCGCTGGGGTAACGGTTCCGTTGCCCCCCATTGCCCCCCCAAGCACCGCTGGGGTAACAGTCCCATTGCCCCCCTTGCAGGCGCTGGAGATGTACAAGGACGACTGGAACAAGGTGTCGGAGCACGTGGGCAGCCGCACGCAGGACGAGTGCATCCTGCACTTCCTGCGCCTGCCCATCGAGGACCCGTACCTGGAGGACTCGGAGGCGTCGCTGGGGCCCTTGGCCTTCCAGCCCATCCCCTTCAGCCAGTCCGGGAACCCCGTCATGAGCACCGTGGCCTTCCTGGCCTCCGTCGTGGACCCCCGCGTGGCCTCCGCCGCCGCCAAGTCCGCGCTGGGTAACGCAGCGGGGAGCAGGATGGGGCCTGTGGGGAGAGGGATGGGTTAGGGGGGATGAGGCACACAGGGAGAGGGGTGAGAGCTGTGGGAGGGCTGCGGAAGGGTGGGATGAGCGCTATGGGAATGCTATAGAAGGATGGGATGAGTGCTACGGGATGAGGGATGAGTCCTGTAGGGAGAGGGGTGAGAGCTGTGGGAGGGCTGCGGAAGGATGGGATGAGTGTTATGGGATGAGGGATGAGTGCTATGGGATGAGGGGTGAGTCCTGTAGGGAGAGGGTGAGAGCTGTGGGAGGGCTGTGGAAGGATGGGATGAGCGCTATGGGATTAGGGGTGAGTGCTATGGGATCAGTGCTATGGGATGAGGGATGAGTGCTATGGGATGAATGCTATGGGATGAGGGATGAGTGCTATGGGATTAGGGGTGAGTGCTATGGGATGAGTGCTACGGGATGAGGGGTGAGTCCTGTAGGGAGAGGGGTGAGAGCTGTGGGAGGGCTGCGGAAGGATGGGATGAATGCTATGGGATGAGGGATGAGTGCTATGGGATGAGTGCTATGGGATGAGGGGTGAGTCCTGTAGGGAGAGGGGTGAGAGCTGTGGGAGGGCTGTGGAAGGATGGGATGAGTGCTACAGGAATGCTGTAGAAGGATGGGATGAGTGCTATGGGATGAGCGCTATGGGATTAGGGGTGAGTGCTATGGGATGAGGGGTGAGTCCTGTAGGGAGAGGGGTGAGAGCTGTGGGAGGGCTGTGGAAGGATGGGATGAGTGCTAAAGGAATGCTGTAGAAGAATGGGATGAGTGCTATGGGATGAGGGATGAGTGCTATGGGATGAGTGCTATGGGATGAGTGCTATGGGATGAGGGATGAGTGCTATGGGATGAGTGCTATGGGATGAGGGATGAGTCCTGTAGGGAGAGGGATGAGATCTGTGGGAGGGCTGTGGAAGGATGGGATGAGTGCTACAGGAATAGGAAGTTGTGCTATGGGATGAGGGAGATGTGATAATGAATCCTATGGGGAGAGGAGAAGGTCTAGAGGGAGTCCTATGGGGCAAGCAGTCCTGCAGGGAGATGGGGCCTGTAGCAAGATGGGAATGGGTCCTAGGGGGAGTTCTGTGGGGAGATGGGATGAGTCCTATAGGAAGTTGTTCAGGGAGATGTGACAAGGCCTATGGGGAGAGGAGCACGGTCTATGGAGAGATGGGCAAGGTCTGTGGGGAGAGGGGTATGGTCTGTGGGGAGACGGGCAAGGTCTATGGGGAGATGGGAAGGTCTATGGGGAGAGGGGCAAGGTCTATGGGGAGATGGGAAGGTCTATGGGGAGAGGGGCAAGGTCTATGGGGAGAGGGGCAGGGTCTATGGGGAGAGGGGCAGGGTCTATGGGGAGAGGGTCTCAGCGCTGTAGGGAGCCCTCCAGGGAGGCAGGGATGCGCTGGGGAGGCAGGAAGAGCCCTGTAGGGAAGAAGCCCTATGGGGAAAGAGCCGAGCCCTGGAGGGGCGATGGGGCGAGGCCTGCGGGGAGCCCCCCTCCCATGGGGTCTCTGCCCCACAGAGGAGTTCTCCAGGATGAAGGAGGAGGTGCCCACGGCGCTGGTGGAGGCCCACGTGCGCAAGGTGGAGGAGGCGGCCAAGGTGACCGGCAAGGCTGACCCGGCCTTCGGCCTCGAGAGCAGCGGCATCGCCGGCACCGCCGCCGAGGAGCCCGAGCGTGGGGGTGAGCCCAGAGCCATGGGGGGAGAGCATGGGGGGGGGCACGGCACTGACCCTGCCCTTGTGCCCCCCCCACCCCATCCTGCCCCACAGAGGAGAGCGGTGCTGAGGAGGCACGGGCAGAGGCGCAGCCGGCGGAGGAGAAGAAGGAGGCGAAGGTGGGGGCTGGACCAGGGGGGTTGTGGGGCTGGGATGGGGCTGAGATGGGGCAGGGAATGGGGCAGGGAATGGGATAGGGATGGGGCAGGGAATGAGGTAGGGATAGGGTTAGGGATGAGACAGGGAATGAGGCAGGGAATGGGGTAGGGATGGGGTTAGGGAATGGGGCAGGGATGGGGCAGGGAATGAGGTAGGGATAGGGTTAGGGATGAGACAGGGAATGAGGCAGGGAATGGGGTAGGGATGGGGCAGGGAATGGGATAGGGATGGGGCAGGGTTGGGGTTAGGGATGGGGCAGGGAATGAGGCAGGGAATGGGGTAGGGATGGGGCAGGGAATGAGGCAGGGAATGGGGTAGGGATGGGGCAGGGAGGGATGGGGCAGGGTTGGGGTTAGGGATGGGGCAGGGAATGAGGCAGGGAATGGGGTAGGGATGGGGCAGGGAATGAGGCAGGGAATGGGGTAGGGATGGGGCAGGGAATGGGATAGGGATGGGGCAGGGTTGGGGTTAGGGATGGGGCAGGGAATGAGGCAGGGAATGGGGCAGGGAATGGGGTAGGGATGGGGCAGGGAATGGGGCAGGACCTGATCTCCTCCCTCCGTCCGTGCCCCCCAGGAGCCCCGCGATGGAGCCCCCGAGGAGGAGGTGAAGGAGAAGCCGGGGGAGGCCCCCAAGAAGGAGGAGGAGAAGGGGAAGGAGGCGGAGGGCGAGAAGGAGCCGGACAAGGGCGATGCTGACGGCGCAGGTGAGCGTGGGGCAGAGCTGGAGCCGGGGCCGAACCCCCCCCATGGCCCTGCCCCATTGCCACGGCCCCCGTCCCACCCAGGGGAGCCCGAGAAGGAGAAGGAGCCCAAGGAGGGCCCCGAGGAGGGCCCCAAGGAGCAAGCGGAGCCCGAAGGCGAGCGCAAGGCCAAGGTGGAGCGGGACATCGGCGAGGGGAACCTGTCCACGGCGGCCGCCGCCGCGCTGGCTGCTGCCGCGGTGAAGGCCAAGGTGAGGGGCTGGGGGGGGGTCCGTGTGTGTATGGGGGGGGTGGATGTGGGTCTGACCGCCCCCCCCGCAGCACCTGGCGGCCGTGGAGGAGCGCAAGATCAAGTCCTTGGTGGCGCTGCTGGTGGAGACGCAGATGAAGAAGCTGGAGATCAAACTGCGGCACTTCGAGGAGCTCGAGACCATCATGGACCGCGAGCGCGAGGCCGTGAGCGGGGCTGGGAGGTGATGGGGGGGGGGGGGGGTCCGTTTTCCACCCCCCCCCCACCTTGCTGACCCCCTCCCAACGTTATTCCCAGCTGGAATACCAGCGGCAGCAGCTGCTGGCCGACCGGCAGGCCTTCCACATGGAGCAGCTCAAGTACGCCGAGATGCGGGCGCGCCAGCAGCACTTCCAGCACCTGCAGCAGCAGCAGCAGCAGCCGCCGCCGCCGCTGCCCCCCGGAGCCCCCCAGCCCCTGCCCGGCCCCACCGGAGCCCCCATGGCCCCCACCGCGCACCCGCTGGCGGCACCGCCCGCGCCCACCATGGTGGCACCCGCTGAGCCCGCGCTGCCCGGCGGCCCCCCCCAACAGGCACTGGCACCCCACGGTGAGGATGGG
>NW_026916123.1:0-48977 GCF_034315485.1 Pezoporus occidentalis
GTAAAGGTGATTCTCTGCTGAACAGGTCCAGCACCAGCTTTCCCTCCTGGCTCTTCTGCTGTGGGAGCAGAGGCCAAACGTTCGTGCTGTACTCACTGTGCTGCCTGCAGCAGAGAGATCAGCTGAGAATTTGGATTCAAATGGAGTTTTAGGTATGAAACCGAGGAGAGACTGCAATGATGGTGACACCGTTGCAAAGCAGCCTGTGTGCTGAAGAGGCCCAGCACTAGCTTTCCCTGCTGGTTCTTCTGCTGTGGGAGCAGATGCCACTGTTCATTCTGTGCTGTGTTGCTGCGCAGCAGAGAGCAGGCTCTGAACTGATTCCATTCAAATGCTTTTCCTGTATGAAAGGGAGCAGTGAAAGCAACGATGGATGCACCAATGTAAAAGTGATTCTGTGTTGAACAGGTCCAGCACCAGCTTTCAATCCTGCCTCTTCTGCTGTGGGAGCAGAAGCCAAACGTTCGTGCTGTACTCACTGTGCTGCCTGCAGCTGAGAGCGACCAGCTGAGAATTTGGATTCAAATGGACTTTTAGGTATGAAACCGAGGAGAGACTGCAATGATGGTGACACCTTTGCAAACCAGCCTGTGTGCTGAAGAGGCCCAGCACTAGCTTTCCCTGCTGGTTCTTCTGCTGTGGGAGCAGATGCCACTGTTCTTTCTGTGCTGACTGTGTTGCTGCGCAGCAGAGAGCAGGCTCTGGACTGATTCCATTCAAATGCTTTTCCTGTATGAAAGGGAGCAGTGAAAGCAACGATGGATGCACCAATGTAAAGGTGATTGTGTGCTGAACAGGTCCAGCACCAGCTTTCCCTCCTGCCTCGTCTGCTGTGGGAGCAGAGGCCAAACGTTCGTGCTGTACTCACTGTGCTGCTGGGCAGCTGAAAGCGACCAGCTGAGAATTTGGATTCAAATGGACTTTTAGGTATGAAACCGAGGAGAGACTGCAATGATGGTGACACCGTTGCAAAGCAGCCTGTGTGCTGAAGAGGCCCAGCATTAGCTTTCCCTGCTGGTTCTTCTGCTGTGGGAGCAGATGCCACTGTTCATTCTGCGCTGACTGTGTTGCTGAGCAGCAGAGAGCAGGCTCTGAACTGATTCCATTCAAATGCTTTTCCTGCATGAAAGGGAGCAGTGAAAGCAACGATGGATGCACCAATGTAAAGGTGATTGTGTGCTGAACAGGTCCAGCACCAGCTTTCAATCCTGACACTTCTGCTGTGGGAGCAGAGGCCAAACGTTCGTGCTGTACTCACTGTGCTGCCTGCAGCTGAGAGCGACCAGCTGAGAATTTGGATTCAAATGGACTTTTAGGTATGAAACCGAGGAGAGACTGCAATGGTGGTGACACCGTTGCAAAGCAGCCTGTGTGCTGAAGAGTCCCAGCATTAGCTTTCCCTGCTGGTTCTTCTGCTGTGGGAGCAGATGCCACTGTTCATTCTGCGCTGACTGTGTTGCTGCGCAGTAGAGAGCAGGCTCTGGACTGATTCCATTCAAATGCTTTTCCTGTATGAAAGGGAGCAGTGAAAGCAACGATGGATGCACCAATGTAAAGGTGATTGTGTGCTGAACAGGTCCAGCACAAGCTTTCAATCCTGGCTCTTCTGCTGTGGGAGCAGAAGCCAAACGTTCGTGCTGTACTCACTGTGCTGCTGGGCAGCTGAAAGCGACCAGCTGAGAATTTGGATTCAAATGGACTTTTAGGTATGAAACCGAGGAGAGACTGCAATGATGGTGATACCGTTGCAAAGCAGCCTGTGTGCTGAAGAGGCCCAGCACCAGCTTTCCCTGCTGGTTCTTCTGCTGTGGGAGCAGATGCCACTGTTCTTTCTGTGCTGACTGTGTTGCTGCGCAGCAGAGAGCAGGCTCTGAACTGATTCCATTCAAATGATTTTCCTGTATGAAAGGGAGCAGTGAAAGCAACGATGGATGCACCAATGTAAAGGTGATTCTGTGTTGAACAGGTCCAGCACCAGCTTTCAATCCTGACACTTCTGCTGTGGGAGCAGAGGCCAAACGTTCGTGCTGTACTCACTGTGCTGCCTGCAGCTGAGAGCGACCAGCTGAGAATTTGGATTCAAATGGACTTTTAGGTATGAAACCGAGGAGAGACTGCAATGATGGTGACACCTTTGCAAAGCAGCCTGTGTGCTGAAGAGGCCCAGCACTAGCTTTCCCTGCTGGTTCTTCTGCTGTGGGAGCAGATGCCACTGTTCTTTCCGTGCTGACTGTGCTGCTGCCAGCAGAGAGCAGGCTCTGGACTGATTCCATTCAAATGCTTTTCCTGTATGAAAGTGAGCAGTGAAAGCAACGATGGATGCACCGATGTAAAGGTGATTGTGTGCTGAACAGGTCAAGCAACAGCTTTCCCTCCTGGCTCTTCTGCTGTGGGAGCAGAGGCCAAACGTTCGTGCTGTACTCACTGTGCTGCCTGCAGCTGAGAGAGACCAGCTGAGAATTTGGATTCAAATGGACTTTTAGGTATGAAACCGAGGAGAGACTGCAATGATGGTGACACCGTTGCAAAGCAGCCTGTGTGCTGAAGAGGCCCAGCACTAGCTTTCCCTGCTGGTTCTTCTGCTGTGGGAGCAGATGCCACTGTTCATTCTGTGCTGACTGTGTTGCTGCGCAGCAGAGAGCAGGCTCTGAACTGATTCCATTCAAATGCTTTTCCTGTATGAAAGGGAGCAGTGAAAGCAACGATGGATGCACCAATGTAAAGGTGATTGTGTGCTGAACAGGTCCAGCACAAGCTTTCAATCCTGGCTCTTCTGCTGTGGGAGCAGAGGCCAAACGTTCGTGCTGTACTCACTGTGCTGCCTGCAGCTGAGAGCGACCAGCTGAGAATTTGGATTCAAATGGACTTTTAGGTATGAAACCGAGGAGAGACTGCAATGATGGTGACACCGTTGCAAAGCAGCCTGTGTGCTGAAGAGGCCCAGCACTAGCTTTCCCTGCTGGTTCTTCTGCTGTGGGAGCAGATGCCACTGTTCTTTCTGTGCTGACTGTGCTGCTGCCAGCAGAGAGCAGGCTCTGAACTGATTCCATTCAAATGCTTTTCCTGTATGAAAGTGAGCAGTGAAAGCAACGATGGATGCACCAATGTAAAGGTGATTGTGTGCTGAACAGGTCCAGCACCAGCTTTCCCTCCTGGCTCTTCTGCTGTGGGAGCAGAGGCCAAACGTTCGTGCTGTACTCACTGTGCTGCCTGCAGCTGAGAGTGACCAGCTGAGAATTTGGATTCAAATGGAGTTTTAGGTATGAAACCGAGGAGAGACTGCAATGATGGTGACACCGTTGCAAAGCAGCCTGTGTGCTGAAGAGGCCCAGCACCAGCTTTCCCTGCTGGTTCTTCTGCTGTGGGAGCAGATGCCACTGTTCATTCTGTGCTGACTGTGTTGCTGAGCAGCAGAGAGCAGGCTCTGAACTGATTCCATTCAAATGCTTTTCCTGCATGAAATTGAGCAGTGAAAGCAACGATGGATGCACCAATGTAAAGGTGATTGTGTGCTGAACAGGTCCAGCACCAGCTTTCCCTCCTGGCTCTTCTGCTGTGGGAGCAGAGGCCAAACGTTCGTGCTGTACTCACTGTGCTGCCTGCAGCTGAGAGAGACCAGCTGAGAATTTGGATTCAAATGGACTTTTAGGTATGAAACCGAGGAGAGACTGCAATGATGGTGACACCGTTGCAAAGCAGCCTGTGTGCTGAAGAGGCCCAGCACTAGCTTTCCCTGCTGGTTCTTCTGCTGTGGGAGCAGATGCCACTGTTCTTTCTGTGCTGACTGTGTTGCTGCCAGCAGAGAGCAGGCTCTGAACTGATTCCATTCAAATGCTTTTCCTGTATGAAAGGGAGCAGTGAAAGCAACGATGGATGCACCAATGTAAAGGTGATTGTGTGCTGAACAGGTCCAGCACCAGCTTTCCCTCCTGGCTCTTCTGCTGTGGGAGCAGAGGCCAAACGTTCGTGCTGTACTCACTGTGCTGCCTGCAGCTGAGAGAGACCAGCTGAGAATTTGGATTCAAATGGACTTTTAGGTATGAAACCGAGGAGAGACTGCAATGATGGTGACACCGTTGCAAAGCAGCCTGTGTGCTGAAGAGGCCCAGCACTAGCTTTCCCTGCTGGTTCTTCTGCTGTGGGAGCAGATGCCACTGTTCTTTCTGTGCTGACTGTGCTGCTGCCAGCAGAGAGCAGGCTCTGAACTGATTCCATTCAAATGCTTTTCCTGTATGAAAGGGAGCAGTGAAAGCAACGATGGATGCACCGATGTAAAAGTGACTGTGTGCTGAACAGGTCCAACACCAGCTTTCCCTCCTGGCTCTTCTGCTGTGGGAGCAGAGGCCAAACGTTCGTGCTGTACTCACTGTGCTGCCTGCAGCTGAGAGCGACCAGCTGAGAATTTGGATTCAAATGGACTTTTAGGTATGAAACCGAGGAGAGACTGCAATGATGGTGACACCGTTGCAAAGCAGCCTGTGTGCTGAAGAGGCCCAGCACTAGCTTTCCCTGCTGGTTCTTCTGCTGTGGGAGCAGATGCCACTGTTCTTTCCGTGCTGACTGTGCTGCTGCCAGCAGAGAGCAGGCTCTGGACTGATTCCATTCAAATGCTTTTCCTGTATGAAAGTGAGCAGTGAAAGCAACGATGGATGCACCAATGTAAAGGTGATTGTGTGCTGAACAGGTCCAGCACCAGCATTCCCTCCTGGCTCTTCTGCTGTGGAAGCAGAGGCCAAACGTTCGTGCTGTACTCACTGTGCTGCCTGCAGCTGAGAGAGACCAGCTGAGAATTTGGATTCAAATGGACTTTTAGGTATGAAACCGAGGAGAGACTGCAATGATGGTGACACCGTTGCAAAGCAGCCTGTGTGCTGAAGAGGCCCAGCACTAGCTTTCCCTGCTGGTTCTTCTGCTGTGGGAGCAGATGCCACTGTTCTTTCTGTGCTGACTGTGTTGCTGCCAGCAGAGAGCAGGCTCTGGACTGATTCCATTCAAATGCTTTTCCTGTATGAAAGGGAGCAGTGAAAGCAACGATGGATGCACCAATGTAAAGGTGATTGTGTGCTGAACAGGTCCAGCACAGCTTTCCCTCCTGGCTCTTCTGCTGTGGGAGCAGAAGCCAAACGTTCGTGCTGTACTCACTGTGCTGCCTGCAGCTGAGAGAGACCAGCTGAGAATTTGGATTCAAATGGACTTTTAGGTATGAAACCGAGGAGAGACTGCAATGATGGTGACACCGTTGCAAAGCAGCCTGTGTGCTGAAGAGGCCCAGCACTAGCTTTCCCTGCTGGTTCTTCTGCTGTGGGAGCAGATGCCACTGTTCTTTCTGTGCTGACTGTGTTGCTGCCAGCAGAGAGCAGGCTCTGAACTGATTCCATTCAAATGATTTTCCTGTATGAAAGGGAGCAGTGAAAGCAACGATGGATGCACCAATGTAAAGGTGATTGTGTGCTGAACAGGTCCAGCACAAGCTTTCACTCCTGGCTCTTCTGCTGTGGGAGCAGAGGCCAAACGTTCGTGCTGTACTCACTGTGCTGCCTGCAGCTGAGAGCGACCAGCTGAGAATTTGGATTCAAATGGACTTTTAGGTATGAAACCGAGGAGAGACTGCAATGATGGTGACACCGTTGCAAAGCAGCCTGTGTGCTGAAGAGGCCCAGCACTAGCTTTCCCTGCTGGTTCTTCTGCTGTGGGAGCAGATGCCACTGTTCATTCTGTGCTGACTGTGTTGCTGCCAGCAGAGAGCAGGCTCTGAACTGATTCCATTCAAATGCTTTTCCTGTATGAAAGGGAGCAGTGAAAGCAACGATGGATGCACCAATGTAAAGGTGATTGTGTGCTGAACAGGTCAAGCAACAGCTTTCCCTCCTGGCTCTTCTGCTGTGGGAGCAGAGGCCAAACGTTCGTGCTGTACTCACTGTGCTGCCTGCAGCTGAGAGCGACCAGCTGAGAATTTGGATTCAAATGGACTTTTAGGTATGAAACCGAGGAGAGACTGCAATGATGGTGACACCGTTGCAAAGCAGCCTGTGTGCTGAAGAGGCCCAGCACTAGCTTTCCCTGCTGGTTCTTCTGCTGTGGGAGCAGATGCCACTGTTCTTTCTGTGCTGACTGTGTTGCTGCCAGCAGAGAGCAGGCTCTGAACTGATTCCATTCAAATGCTTTTCCTGTATGAAAGGGAGCAGTGAAAGCAACGATGGATGCACCAATGTAAAGGTGATTGTGTGCTGAACAGGTCCAGCACCAGCTTTCCCTCCTGGCTCTTCTGCTGTGGGAGCAGAGGCCAAACGTTCGTGCTGTACTCACTGTGCTGCCTGCAGCTGAGAGAGACCAGCTGAGAATTTGGATTCAAATGGACTTTTAGGTATGAAACCGAGGAGAGACTGCAATGATGGTGACACCGTTGCAAAGCAGCCTGTGTGCTGAAGAGGCCCAGCACTAGCTTTCCCTGCTGGTTCTTCTGCTGTGGGAGCAGATGCCACTGTTCATTCTGTGCTGACTGTGTTGCTGCGCAGCAGAGAGCAGGCTCTGGACTGATTCCATTCAAATGCTTTTCCTGTATGAAAGTGAGCAGTGAAAGCAACGATGGATGCACCAATGTAAAGGTGATTGTGTGCTGAACAGGTCCAGCACAAGCTTTCAATCCTGGCTCTTCTGCTGTGGGAGCAGAGGCCAAACGTTCGTGCTGTACTCACTGTGCTGCCTGCAGCTGAAAGCGACCAGCTGAGAATTTGGATTCAAATGGACTTTTAGGTATGAAACCGAGGAGAGACTGCAATGATGGTGACACCGTTGCAAAGCAGCCTGTGTGCTGAAGAGGCCCAGCACTAGCTTTCCCTGCTGGTTCTTCTGCTGTGGGAGCAGATGCCACTGTTCTTTCTGTGCTGACTGTGTTGCTGCCAGCAGAGAGCAGGCTCTGAACTGATTCCATTCAAATGCTTTTCCTGTATGAAAGGGAGCAGTGAAAGCAACGATGGATGCACCAATGTAAAGGTGATTGTGTGCTGAACAGGTCCAGCACCAGCTTTCCCTCCTGGCTCTTCTGCTGTGGGAGCAGAGGCCAAACGTTCGTGCTGTACTCACTGTGCTGCCTGCAGCTGAGAGAGACCAGCTGAGAATTTGGATTCAAATGGACTTTTAGGTATGAAACCGAGGAGAGACTGCAATGATGGTGACACCGTTGCAAAGCAGCCTGTGTGCTGAAGAGGCCCAGCACTAGCTTTCCCTGCTGGTTCTTCTGCTGTGGGAGCAGATGCCACTGTTCATTCTGTGCTGACTGTGTTGCTGCGCAGCAGAGAGCAGGCTCTGAACTGATTCCATTCAAATGATTTTCCTGTATGAAAGGGAGCAGTGAAAGCAACGATGGATGCACCAATGTAAAGGTGATTGTGTGCTGAACAGGTCCAGCACAAGCTTTCAATCCTGGCTCTTCTGCTGTGGGAGCAGAGGCCAAACGTTCGTGCTGTACTCACTGTGCTGCCTGCAGCTGAAAGCGACCAGCTGAGAATTTGGATTCAAATGGACTTTTAGGTATGAAACCGAGGAGAGACTGCAATGATGGTGACACCGTTGCAAAGCAGCCTGTGTGCTGAAGAGGCCCAGCACCAGCTTTCCCTGCTGGTTCTTCTGCTGTGGGAGCAGATGCCACTGTTCATTCTGTGCTGACTGTGTTGCTGCGCAGCAGAGAGCAGGCTCTGGACTGATTCCATTCAAATGCTTTTCCTGCATGAAATTGAGCAGTGAAAGCAACGATGGATGCACCAATGTAAAGGTGATTGTGTGCTGAACAGGTCCAGCACCAGCATTCCCTCCTGGCTCTTCTGCTGTGGAAGCAGAGGCCAAACGTTCGTGCTGTACTCACTGTGCTGCCTGCAGCTGAGAGAGACCAGCTGAGAATTTGGATTCAAATGGACTTTTAGGTATGAAACCGAGGAGAGACTGCAATGATGGTGACACCGTTGCAAAGCAGCCTGTGTGCTGAAGAGGCCCAGCACTAGCTTTCCCTGCTGGTTCTTCTGCTGTGGGAGCAGATGCCACTGTTCTTTCTGTGCTGACTGTGCTGCTGCCAGCAGAGAGCAGGCTCTGAACTGATTCCATTCAAATGCTTTTCCTGTATGAAAGGGAGCAGTGAAAGCAACGATGGATGAACCGATGTAAAAGTGACTGTGTGCTGAACAGGTCCAACACCAGCTTTCCCTCCTGGCTCTTCTGCTGTGGGAGCAGAGGCCAAACGTTCCTGCTGTACTCACTGTGCTGCCTGCAGCTGAGAGCGACCAGCTGAGAATTTGGATTCAAATGGACTTTTAGGTATGAAACCGAGGAGAGACTGCAATGATGGTGACACCGTTGCAAAGCAGCCTGTGTGCTCCTGTGTGCTGAAGGGGCCCAAGACTAGATTTTCCTGCTGGTTCTTCTGCAGTGGGAGCAGATGCCACTGTTCATTCTGTGCTGACTGTGTTGCTGCGCAGCAGAGAGCAGGCTCTGAACTGATTCCATTCAAATGCTTTTCCTGCATGAAAGGGAGCAGTGAAAGCAACGATGGATGCACCCATGTAAAGGTGATTGTGTGCTTAACAGGTCCAGCAACAGCTTTCCCTCCTGGCTCTTCTGCTGTGGGAGCAGAGGCCAAACGTTCGTGCTGTACTCACTGTGCTGCCTGCAGCTGAGAGAGACCAGCTGAGAATTTGGATTCAAATGGACTTTTAGGTATGAAACCGAGGAGAGACTGCAATGATGGTGACACCGTTGCAAAGCAGCCTGTGTGCTGAAGAGGCCCAGCACTAGCTTACCCTGCTGGTTCTTCTGCTGTGGGAGCAGATGCCACTGTTCATTCTGTGCTGACTGTGTTGCTGCGCAGCAGAGAGCAGGCTCTGAACTGATTCCATTCAAATGCTTTTCCTGTATGAAAGGGAGCAGTGAAAGCAACGATGGATGCACCAATGTAAAGGTGATTGTGTGCTGAACAGGTCCAGCACAAGCTTTCAATCCTGGCTCTTCTGCTGTGGGAGGAGCGGCCAAACGTTCGTGCTGTACTCACTGTGCTGCTGGGCAGCTGAAAGGGACCACCTGAGAATTTGGATTCAAATGGACTTTTAGGTATGAAACCGAGGAGAGACTGCAATGATGGTGACACCGTTGCAAAGCAGCCTGTGTGCTGAAGAGGCCCAGCACTAGCTTTCCCTGCTGGTTCTTCTGCTGTGGGAGCAGATGCCACTGTTCATTCTGTGCTGACTGTGTTGCTGCGTAGCAGAGAGCAGGCTCTGGACTGATTCCATTCCAATGGTTTTCCTGTATGAAAGGGAGCAGTGAAAGCAACGATGGATGCACCGATATAAAAGTGACTGTGTGCTGAACAGGTCCAACACCAGCTTTCCCTCCTGGCTCTTCTTCTGTGGGAGCAGAGGCCAAACGTTCGTGCTGTACTCACTGGGCTGCTGGGCAGCTGAAAGCGACCAGCTGAGAATTTGGATTCAAATGGACTTTTAGGTATGAAACCGAGGAGAGACTGCAATGATGGTGACACCGTTGCAAAGCAGCCTGTGTGCTGAAGAGGCCCAGCACTAGCTTTCCCTGCTGGTTCTTCTGCTGTGGGAGCAGATGCCACTGTTCATTCTGTGCTGACTGTGTTGCTGCGCAGCAGAGAGCAGGCTCTGAACTGATTCCATTCAAATGATTTTCCTGTATGAAAGGGAGCAGTGAAAGCAACGATGGATGCACCAATGTAAAGGTGATTGTGTGCTGAACAGGTCCAGCACAAGCTTTCAATCCTGGCTCTTCTGCTGTGGGAGCAGAGGCCAAACGTTCGTGCTGTACTCACTGGGCTGCTGGGCAGCTGAAAGGGACCAGCTGAGAATTTGGATTCAAATGGACTTTTAGGTATGAAACCGAGGAGAGACTGCAATGATGGTGACACCGTTGCAAAGCAGCCTGTGTGCTGAAGAGGCCCAGCACTAGCTTTCCCTGCTGGTTCTTCTGCTGTGGGAGCAGATGCCACTGTTCATTCTGTGCTGACTGTGTTGCTGCGCAGCAGAGAGCAGGCTCTGAACTGATTCCATTCAAATGCTTTTCCTGTATGAAAGGGAGCAGTGAAAGCAACGATGGATGCACCAATGTAAAGGTGATTGTGTGCTGAACAGGTCCAGCACCAGCTTTCCCTCCTGTCTCTTCTGCTGTGGGAGCAGAGGCCAAACGTTCGTGCTGTACTCACTGTGCTGCCTGCAGCTGAGAGCGACCAGCTGAGAATTTGGATTCAAATGGACTTTTAGGTATGAAACCGAGGAGAGACTGCAATGATGGTGACACCGTTGCAAAGCAGCCTGTGTGCTGAAGAGGCCCAGCACTAGCTTTCCCTGCTGGTTCTTCTGCTGTGGGAGCAGATGCCACTGTTCATTCTGTGCTGACTGTGTTGCTGCGCAGCAGAGAGCAGGCTCTGAACTGATTCCATTCAAATGCTTTTCCTGTATGAAAGGGAGCAGTGAAAGCAACGATGGATGCACCAATGTAAAGGTGATTGTGTGCTGAACAGGTCCAGCACAAGCTTTCAATCCTGGCTCTTCTGCTGTGGGAGCAGAGGCCAAACGTTCGTGCTGTACTCACTGTGCTGCTGGGCAGCTGAAAGCGACCAGCTGAGAATTTGGATTCAAATGGACTTTTAGGTATGAAACCGAGGAGAGACTGCAATGATGGTGACACCGTTGCAAAGCAGCCTGTGTGCTGAAGAGGCCCAGCACTAGCTTTCCCTGCTGGTTCTTCTGCTGTGGGAGCAGATGCCACTGTTCATTCTGTGCTGACTGTGTTGCTGCGCAGCAGAGAGCAGGCTCTGAACTGATTCCATTCAAATGCTTTTCCTGTATGAAAGGGAGCAGTGAAAGCAACGATGGATGCACCAATGTAAAGGTGATTGTGTGCTGAACAGGTCCAGCACCAGCTTTCCCTCCTGGCTCTACTGCTGTGGGAGCAGAGGCCAAACGTTCGTGCTGTACTCACTGTGCTGCCTGCAGCTGAGAGTGACCAGCTGAGAATTTGGATTCAAATGGACTTTTAGGTATGAAACCGAGGAGAGACTGCAATGATGGTGACACCGTTGCAAAGCAGCCTGTGTGCTGAAGAGGCCCAGCACTAGCTTTCCCTGCTGGTTCTTCTGCTGTGGGAGCAGATGCCACTGTTCATTCTGTGCTGACTGTGTTGCTGCGCAGCAGAGAGCAGGCTCTGAACTGATTCCATTCAAATGCTTTTCCTGTATGAAAGGGAGCAGTGAAAGCAACGATGGATGCACCAATGTAAAGGTGATTGTGTGCTGAACAGGTCCAGCACAAGCTTTCAATCCTGGCTCTTCTGCTGTGGGAGGAGAAGCCAAACGTTCGTGCTGTACTCACTGTGCTGCTGGGCAGCTGAAAGCGACCAGCTGAGAATTTGGATTCAAATGGACTTTTAGGTATGAAACCGAGGAGAGACTGCAATGATGGTGACACCGTTGCAAAGCAGCCTGTGTGCTGAAGAGGCCCAGCACTAGCTTTCCCTGCTGGTTCTTCTGCTGTGGGAGCAGATGCCACTGTTCATTCTGTGCTGACTGTGTTGCTGCGTAGCAGAGAGCAGGCTCTGGACTGATTCCATTCAAATGCTTTTCCTGTATGAAAGGGAGCAGTGAAAGCAACGATGGATGCACCAATGTAAAAGTGACTGTGTGCTGAACAGGTCCAGCACCAGCTTTCAATCCTGGCTCTTCTGCTGTGGGAGCAGAAGCCAAACGTTCGTGCTGTACTCACTGTGCTGCTGGGCAGCTGAAAGCGACCAGCTGAGAATTTGGATTCAAATGGACTTTTAGGTATGAAACCGAGGAGAGACTGCAATGATGGTGACACCGTTGCAAAGCAGCCTGTGTGCTGAAGAGGCCCAGCATTAGCTTTCCCTGCTGGTTCTTCTGCTGTGGGAGCAGATGCCACTGTTCATTCTGTGCTGACTGTGTTGCTGCACAGCAGAGAGCAGGCTCTGGACTGATTCCATTCAAATGCTTTTCCTGTATGAAAGGGAGCAGTGAAAGCAACGATGGATGCACCAATGTAAAGGTGATTGTGTGCTGAACAGGTCCAGCACCAGCTTTCCCTCCTGGCTCTTCTGCTGTGGGAGCAGAGGCCAAACGTTTGTGCTGTGCTAACTGTGCTGCCTGCAGCTGAGAGCGACCAGCTGAGAATTTGGATTCAAATGGACTTTTAGGTATGAAACCGAGGAGAGACTGCAATGATGGTGACACCGTTGCAAAGCAGCCTGTGTGCTGAAGAGGCCCAGCACTAGCTTTCCCTGCTGGTTCTTCTGCTGTGGGAGCAGATGCCACTGTTCATTCTGTGCTGACTGTGTTGCTGCGTAGCAGAGAGCAGGCTCTGGACTGATTCCATTCAAATGCTTTTCCTGTATGAAAGTGAGCAGTGAAAGCAACGATGGATGCACCAATGTAAAGGTGATTGTGTGCTGAACAGGTCCAGCACCAGCTTTCCCTCCTGGCTCTTCTGCTGTGGGAGCAGAGGCCAAACGTTCGTGCTGTACTCACTGTGCTGCCTGCAGCTGAGAGTGACCAGCTGAGAATTTGGATTCAAATGGACTTTTAGGTATGAAACCGAGGAGAGACTGCAATGATGGTGACACCGTTGCAAAGCAGCCTGTGTGCTGAAGAGGCCCAGCACTAGCTTTCCCTGCTGGTTCTTCTGCTGTGGGAGCAGATGCCACTGTTCATTCTGTGCTGACTGTGTTGCTGCGCAGCAGAGAGCAGGCTCTGAACTGATTCCATTCAAATGCTTTTCCTGTATGAAAGGGAGCAGTGAAAGCAACGATGGATGCACCGATGTAAAGGTGATTGTGTGCTGAACAGGTCCAGCACCAGCTTTCCCTCCTGGCTCTTCTGCTGTGGGAGCAGAGGCCAAACGTTCGTGCTGTACTCACTGTGCTGCCTGCAGCTGAGAGAGACCAGCTGAGAATTTGGATTCAAATGGACTTTTAGGTATGAAACCGAGGAGAGACTGCAATGATGGTGACACCGTTGCAAAGCAGCCTGTGTGCTGAAGAGGCCCAGCACTAGCTTTCCCTGCTGGTTCTTCTGCTGTGGGAGCAGATGCCACTGTTCATTCTGTGCTGACTGTGTTGCTGCGTAGCAGAGAGCAGGCTCTGGACTGATTCCATTCCAATGGTTTTCCTGTATGAAAGGGAGCAGTGAAAGCAACGATGGATGCACCGATATAAAAGTGACTGTGTGCTGAACAGGTTCAACACCAGCTTTCCCTCCTGGCTCTTCTTCTGTGGGAGCAGAGGCCAAACGTTCGTGCTGTACTCACTGGGCTGCTGGGCAGCTGAAAGCGACCAGCTGAGAATTTGGATTCAAATGGACTTTTAGGTATGAAACCGAGGAGAGACTGCAATGATGGTGACACCGTTGCAAAGCAGCCTGTGTGCTGAAGAGGCCCAGCACTAGCTTTCCCTGCTGGTTCTTCTGCTGTGGGAGCAGATGCCACTGTTCATTCTGTGCTGACTGTGTTGCTGCGCAGCAGAGAGCAGGCTCTGAACTGATTCCATTCAAATGATTTTCCTGTATGAAAGGGAGCAGTGAAAGCAACGATGGATGCACCAATGTAAAGGTGATTGTGTGCTGAACAGGTCCAGCACAAGCTTTCAATCCTGGCTTTTCTGCTGTGGGAGCAGAAGCCAAACGTTCGTGCTGTACTCACTGGGCTGCTGGGCAGCTGAAAGCGACCAGCTGAGAATTTGGATTCAAATGGACTTTTAGGTATGAAACCGAGGAGAGACTGCAATGATGGTGACACCGTTGCAAAGCAGCCTGTGTGCTGAAGAGGCCCAGCACTAGCTTTCCCTGCTGGTTCTTCTGCTGTGGGAGCAGATGCCACTGTTCATTCTGTGCTGACTGTGTTGCTGCGTAGCAGAGAGCAGGCTCTGGACTGATTCCATTCAAATGCTTTTCCTGTATGAAAGTGAGCAGTGAAAGCAACGATGGATGCACCAATGTAAAGGTGATTGTGTGCTGAACAGGTCCAGCACCAGCTTTCCCTCCTGGCTCTTCTGCTGTGGGAGCAGAGGACAAACGTTCGTGCTGTACTCACTGTGCTGCCTGCAGCTGAGAGTGACCAGCTGAGAATTTGGATTCAAATGGACTTTTAGGTATGAAACCGAGGAGAGACTGCAATGATGGTGACACCGTTGCAAAGCAGCCTGTGTGCTGAAGAGGCCCAGCACTAGCTTTCCCTGCTGGTTCTTCTGCTGTGGGAGCAGATGCCACTGTTCATTCTGTGCTGACTGTGTTGCTGCGCAGCAGAGAGCAGGCTCTGAACTGATTCCATTCAAATGCTTTTCCTGTATGAAAGGGAGCAGTGAAAGCAACGATGGATGCACCGATGTAAAGGTGATTGTGTGCTGAACAGGTCCAGCACCAGCTTTCCCTCCTGGCTCTTCTGCTGTGGGAGCAGAGGCCAAACGTTCGTGCTGTACTCACTGTGCTGCCTGCAGCTGAGAGAGACCAGCTGAGAATTTGGATTCAAATGGACTTTTAGGTATGAAACCGAGGAGAGACTGCAATGATGGTGACACCGTTGCAAAGCAGCCTGTGTGCTGAAGAGGCCCAGCACTAGCTTTCCCTGCTGGTTCTTCTGCTGTGGGAGCAGATGCCACTGTTCATTCTGTGCTGTGTTGCTGCGCAGCAGAGAGCAGGCTCTGAACTGATTCCATTCCAATAGTTTTCCTGTATGAAAGTGAGCAGTGAAAGCAACGATGAATGCACCAATATAAAGGTGATTGTGTGCTGAACAGGTCCAGCACAAGCTTTCAATCCTGGCTCTTCTGCTGTGGGAGCAGAAGCCAAACGTTCGTGCTGTACTCACTGTGCTGCTGGGCAGCTGAAAGCGACCAGCTGAGAATTTGGATTCAAATGGACTTTTAGGTATGAAACCGAGGAGAGACTGCAATGATGGTGACATCGTTGCAAAGCAGCCTGTAGGCTGAAGAGGCCCAGCACTAGCTTTCCCTGCTGGTTCTTCTGCTGTGGGAGCAGATGCCACTGTTCATTCTGTGCTGACTGTGTTGCTGCGTAGCAGAGAGCAGGCTCTGGACTGATTCCATTCAATTGCTTTTCCTGTATGAAAGGGAGCAGTGAAAGCAACGATGGATGCACCGATGTAAAAGTGACTGTGTGCTGAACAGGTCCAGCACCAGCTTTCCCTCCTGGCTCTTCTGCTGTGGGAGCAGAGGCCAAACGTTCGTGCTGTACTCACTGGGCTGCTGGGCAGCTGAAAGCGACCAGCTGAGAATTTGGATTCAAATGGACTTTTAGGTATGAAACCGAGGAGAGAGTGCAATGATGGTGACACCGTTGCAAAGCAGCCTGTGTGCTGAAGAGGCCCAGCATTAGCTTTCCCTGCTGGTTCTTCTGCTGTGGGAGCAGATGCCACTGTTCATTCTGCGCTGACTGTGTTGCTGCGCAGCAGAGAGCAGGCTCTGAACTGATTCCATTCAAATGCTTTTCCTGTATGAAAGGGAGCAGTGAAAGCAACGATGGATGCACCAATGTAAAGGTGATTGTGTGCTGAACAGGTCCAGCACAAGCTTTCAATCCTGGCTCTTCTGCTGTGGGAGCAGAGGCCAAACGTTCGTGCTGTACTCACTGTGCTGCTGGGCAGCTGAAAGCGACCAGCTGAGAATTTGGATTCAAATGGACTTTTAGGTATGAAACCGAGGAGAGACTGCAATGATGGTGACACCGTTGCAAAGCAGCCTGTGTGCTGAAGAGGCCCAGCACTAGCTTTCCCTGCTGGTTCTTCTGCTGTGGGAGCAGATGCCACTGTTCATTCTGTGCTGTGTTGCTGCGCAGCAGAGAGCAGGCTCTGAACTGATTCCATTCCAATGGTTTTCCTGTATGAAAGGGAGCAGTGAAAGCAACGATGGATGCACCAATATAAAGGTGATTTTTTTCCTGTATGAAAGGGAGCAGTGAAAGCAACGATGGATGCACCAATGTAAAGGTGATTGTGTGCTGAACAGGTCCAGCACCAGCTTTCCCTCCTGGCTCTTCTGCTGTGGGAGCAGAAGCCAAACGTTCGTGCTGTACTCACTGTGCTGCTGGGCAGCTGAGAGCGACCAGCTGAGAATTTGGATTCAAATGGACTTTTAGGTATGAAACCGAGGAGAGACTGCAATGATGGTGACACCGTTGCAAAGCAGCCTGTGTGCTGAAGAGGCCCAGCACTAGCTTTCCCTGCTGGTTCTTCTGCTGTGGGAGCAGATGCCACTGTTCATTCTGTGCTGACTGTGTTGCTGCGCAGCAGAGAGCAGGCTCTGAACTGATTCCATTCAAATGCTTTTCCTGTATGAAAGGGAGCAGTGAAAGCAACGATGGATGCACCGATGTAAAGGTGATTGTGTGCTGAACAGGTCCAGCACCAGCTTTCAATCCTGGCTCTTCTGCTGTGGGAGCAGAAGCCAAACGTTCGTGCTGTACTCACTGTGCTGCCTGCAGCTGAGAGCGACCAGCTGAGAATTTGGATTCAAATGGACTTTTAGGTATGAAACCGAGGAGAGACTGCAATGATGGTGACACCGTTGCAAAGCAGCCTGTGTGCTGAAGAGGCCCAGCACTAGCTTTCCCTGCTGGTTCTTCTGCTGTGGGAGCAGATGCCACTGTTCATTCTGCGCTGACTGTGTTGCTGCGCAGCAGAGAGCAGGCTCTGAACTGATTCCATTCAAATGCTTTTCCTGTATGAAAGGGAGCAGTGAAAGCAACGATGGATGCACCAATGTAAAGGTGATTGTGTGCTGAACAGGTCCAGCACAAGCTTTCAATCCTGGCTCTTCTGCTGTGGGAGCAGAAGCCAAACGTTCGTGCTGTACTCACTGTGCTGCTGGGCAGCTGAAAGCGACCAGCTGAGAATTTGGATTCAAATGGACTTTTAGGTATGAAACCGAGGAGAGACTGCAATGATGGTGACACCGTTGCAAAGCAGCCTGTGTGCTGAAGAGGCCCAGCACTAGCTTTCCCTGCTGGTTCTTCTGCTGTGGGAGCAGATGCCACTGTTCTTTCTGTGCTGACTGTGTTGCTGCGCAGCAGAGAGCAGGCTCTGAACTGATTCCATTCAAATGCTTTTCCTGTATGAAAGGGAGCAGTGAAAGCAACGATGGATGCACCAATGTAAAGGTGATTGTGTGCTGAACAGGTCCAGCACAAGCTTTCAATCCTGGCTCTTCTGCTGTGGGAGCAGAGGCCAAACGTTCGTGCTGTACTCACTGTGCTGCCTGCAGCTGAGAGCGACCAGCTGAGAATTTGGATTCAAATGGACTTTTAGGTATGAAACCGAGGAGAGACTGCAATGATGGTGACACCGTTGCAAAGCAGCCTGTGTGCTGAAGAGGCCCAGCACTAGCTTTCCCTGCTGGTTCTTCTGCTGTGGGAGCAGATGCCACTGTTCATTCTGTGCTGACTGTGTTGCTGCCAGCAGAGAGCAGGCTCTGAACTGATTCCATTCAAATGATTTTCCTGTATGAAAGGGAGCAGTGAAAGCAACGATGGATGCACCAATGTAAAGGTGATTGTGTGCTGAACAGGTCCAGCACCAGCTTTCCCTCCTGGCTCTTCTGCTGTGGGAGCAGAGGCCAAACGTTCGTGCTGTACTCACTGTGCTGCCTGCAGCTGAGAGAGACCAGCTGAGAATTTGGATTCAAATGGAGTTTTAGGTATGAAACCGAGGAGAGACTGCAATGATGGTGACACCGTTGCAAAGCAGCCTGTGTGCTGAAGAGGCCCAGCACTAGCTTTCCCTGCTGGTTCTTCTGCTGTGGGAGCAGATGCCACTGTTCATTCTGTGCTGACTGTGTTGCTGCGCAGCAGAGAGCAGGCTCTGAACTGATTCCATTCAAATGCTTTTCCTGTATGAAAGGGAGCAGTGAAAGCAACGATGGATGCACCAATGTAAAGCTGTGGGAGCAGACGCCACTGTTCTTTCTGTGCTGACTGTGTTGCTGCCAGCAGAGAGCAGGCTCTGAACTGATTCCATTCAAATGCTTTTCCTGCATGAAATTGAGCAGTGAAAGCAACGATGGATGCACCAATGTAAAGGTGATTGTGTGCTGAACAGGTCCAGCACCAGCATTCCCTCCTGGCTCTTCTGCTGTGGAAGCAGAGGCCAAACGTTCGTGCTGTACTCACTGTGCTGCCTGCAGCTGAGAGAGACCAGCTGAGAATTTGGATTCAAATGGACTTTTAGGTATGAAACCGAGGAGAGACTGCAATGATGGTGACACCGTTGCAAAGCAGCCTGTGTGCTGAAGAGGCCCAGCACTAGCTTTCCCTGCTGGTTCTTCTGCTGTGGGAGCAGATGCCACTGTTCTTTCTGTGCTGACTGTGCTGCTGCCAGCAGAGAGCAGGCTCTGAACTGATTCCATTCAAATGCTTTTCCTGTATGAAAGGGAGCAGTGAAAGCAACGATGGATGCACCGATGTAAAAGTGACTGTGTGCTGAACAGGTCCAACACCAGCTTTCCCTCCTGGCTCTTCTGCTGTGGGAGCAGAGGCCAAACGTTCGTGCTGTACTCACTGTGCTGCCTGCAGCTGAGAGCGACCAGCTGAGAATTTGGATTCAAATGGACTTTTTGGTATGAAACCGAGGAGAGACTGCAATGATGGTGACACCGTTGCAAAGCAGCCTGTGTGCTGAAGAGGCCCAGCACTAGCTTTCCCTGCTGGTTCTTCTGCTGTGGGAGCAGATGCCACTGTTCTTTCTGTGCTGACTGTGTTGCTGCGTAGCAGAGAGCAGGCTCTGGACTGATTCCATTCAAATGCTTTTCCTGTATGAAAGTGAGCAGTGAAAGCAACGATGGATGCACCAATGTAAAGGTGATTGTGTGCTGAACAGGTCCAGCACCAGCTTTCCCTCCTGGCTCTTCTGCTGTGGGAGCAGAGGCCAAACGTTCGTGCTGTACTCACTGTGCTGCCTGCAGCTGAGAGAGACCAGCTGAGAATTTGGATTCAAATGGACTTTTAGGTATGAAACCGAGGAGAGACTGCAATGATGGTGACACCGTTGCAAAGCAGCCTGTGTGCTGAAGAGGCCCAGCACTAGCTTTCCCTGCTGGTTCTTCTGCTGTGGGAGCAGATGCCACTGTTCATTCTGTGCTGACTGTGTTGCTGCGCAGCAGAGAGCAGGCTCTGGACTGATTCCATTCAAATGCTTTTCCTGTATGAAAGGGAGCAGTGAAAGCAACGATGGATGCACCAATGTAAAGGTGATTGTGTGCTGAACAGGTCCAACACAAGCTTTCAATCCTGGCTCTTCTGCTGTGGGAGCAGAAGCCAAACGTTCGTGCTGTACGCACTGTGCTGCTGGGCAGCTGAGAGCGACCAGCTGAGAATTTGGATTCAAATGGACTTTTAGGTATGAAACCGAGGAGAGACTGCAATGATGGTGACACCGTTGCAAAGCAGCCTGTGTGCTGAAGAGGCCCAGCACTAGCTTTCCCTGCTGGTTCTTCTGCTGTGGGAGCAGATGCCACTGTTCATTCTGTGCTGACTGTGTTGCTGCGCAGCAGAGAGCAGGCTCTGAACTGA
Organism: Pezoporus occidentalis; assembly: GCF_034315485.1. Taxonomy (NCBI): domain Eukaryota; kingdom Metazoa; phylum Chordata; class Aves; order Psittaciformes; family Psittacidae; genus Pezoporus; species Pezoporus occidentalis. Next base: position 19,589 of record NW_026916123.1, read on the forward strand.
TTCCATTCAAATGATTTTCCTGTATGAAAGGGAGCAGTGAAAGCAACGATGGATGCACCAATATAAAGGTGATTGTGTGCTGAACAGGTCCAAGCACAAGCTTTCAATCCTGGCTCTTCTGCTGTGGGAGCAGAGGCCAAACGTTCGTGCTGTACTCACTGTGCTGCTGCAGCTGAGAGAGACCAGCTGAGAATTTGGATTCAAATGGACTTTTAGGTATGAAACCGAGGAGAGACTGCAATGATGGTGACACCGTTGCAAAGCAGCCTGTGTGCTGAAGAGGCCCAGCACTAGCTTTCCCTGCTGGTTCTTCTGCTGTGGGAGCAGATGCCACTGTTCATTCTGTGCTGACTGTGTTGCTGCGCAGCAGAGAGCAGGCTCTGAACTGATTCCATTCAAATGCTTTTCCTGTATGAAAGGGAGCAGTGAAAGCAACGATGGATGCACCAATGTAAAGGTGATTGTGTGCTGAACAGGTCCAGCACAAGCTTTCAATCCTGGCTCTTCTGCTGTGGGAGCAGAGGCCAAACGTTCGTGCTGTACTCACTGTGCTGCCTGCAGCTGAGAGAGACCAGCTGAGAATTTGGATTCAAATGGACTTTTAGGTATGAAACCGAGGAGAGACTGCAATGATGGTGACACCGTTGCAAAGCAGCCTGTGTGCTGAAGAGGCCCAGCACTAGCTTTCCCTGCTGGTTCTTCTGCTGTGGGAGCAGATGCCACTGTTCTTTCTGTGCTGACTGTGTTGCTGCGCAGCAGAGAGCAGGCTCTGAACTGATTCCATTCAAATGCTTTTCCTGTATGAAAGGGAGCAGTGAAAGCAACGATGGATGCACCAATGTAAAGGTGATTGTGTGCTGAACAGGTCCAGCACAAGCTTTCAATCCTGGCTCTTCTGCTGTGGGAGCAGAGGCCAAACGTTCGTGCTGTACTCACTGTGCTGCTGGGCTGCAGCTGAAAGCGACCAGCTGAGAATTTGGATTCAAATGGACTTTTAGGTATGAAACCGAGGAGAGACTGCAATGATGGTGACACCGTTGCAAAGCAGCCTGTGTGCTGAAGAGGCCCAGCACTAGCTTTCCCTGCTGGTTCTTCTGCTGTGGGAGCAGATGCCACTGTTCATTCTGTGCTGACTGTGTTGCTGCGCAGCAGAGAGCAGGCTCTGGACTGATTCCATTCAAATGCTTTTCCTGTATGAAAGGGAGCAGTGAAAGCAACGATGGATGCACCAATGTAAAGGTGATTGTGTGCTGAACAGGTCCAGCACAAGCTTTCAATCCTGGCTCTTCTGCTGTGGGAGCAGAGGCCAAACGTTCGTGCTGTACTCACTGTGCTGCTGGGCAGCTGAAAGCGACCAGCTGAGAATTTGGATTCAAATGGACTTTTAGGTATGAAACCGAGGAGAGACTGCAATGATGGTGACACCGTTGCAAAGCAGCCTGTGTGCTGAAGAGGCCCAGCACTAGCTTTCCCTGCTGGTTCTTCTGCTGTGGGAGCAGATGCCACTGTTCATTCTGTGCTGACTGTGTTGCTGCGCAGCAGAGAGCAGGCTCTGGACTGATTCCATTCAAATGCTTTTCCTGTATGAAAGGGAGCAGTGAAAGCAACGATGGATGCACCAATGTAAAGGTGATTGTGTGCTGAACAGGTCCAGCAACAGCTTTCCCTCCTGGCTCTTCTGCTGTGGGAGCAGAGGCCAAACGTTCGTGCTGTACTCACTGTGCTGCCTGCAGCTGAGAGCGACCAGCTGAGAATTTGGATTCAAATGGACTTTTAGGTATGAAACCGAGGAGAGACTGCAATGATGGTGACACCGTTGCAAAGCAGCCTGTGTGCTGAAGAGGCCCAGCACTAGCTTTCCCTGCTGGTTCTTCTGCTGTGGGAGCAGATGCCACTGTTCTTTCTGTGCTGACTGTGTTGCTGCGCAGCAGAGAGCAGGCTCTGGACTGATTCCATTCAAATGCTTTTCCTGTATGAAAGGGAGCAGTGAAAGCAACGATGGATGCACCAATGTAAAGGTGATTGTGTGCTGAACAGGTCCAGCACAAGCTTTCAATCCTGGCTCTTCTGCTGTGGGAGCAGAAGCCAAACGTTCGTGCTGTACTCACTGTGCTGCTGGGCAGCTGAAAGCGACCAGCTGAGAATTTGGATTCAAATGGACTTTTAGGTATGAAACCGAGGAGAGACTGCAATGATGGTGACACCGTTGCAAAGCAGCCTGTGTGCTGAAGAGGCCCAGCATTACCTTTCCCTGCTGGTTCTTCTGCTGTGGGAGCAGATGCCACTGTTCATTCTGCGCTGACTGTGTTGCTGCGCAGCAGAGAGCAGGCTCTGAACTGATTCCATTCAAATGATTTTCCTGTATGAAAGTGAGCAGTGAAAGCAACGATGGATGCACCAATGTAAAGGTGATTGTGTGCTGAACAGGTCCAGCACAAGCTTTCTATCCTGGCTCTTCTGCTGTGGGAGCAGAAGCCAAACGTTCGTGCTGTACGCACTGTGCTGCTGGGCAGCTGAAAGCGACCAGCTGAGAATTTGGATTCAAATGGACTTTTAGGTATGAAACCGAGGAGAGACTGCAATGATGGTGACACCGTTGCAAAGCAGCCTGTGTGCTGAAGAGGCCCAGCACCAGCTTTCCCTGCTGGTTCTTCTGCTGTGGGAGCAGATGCCACTGTTCATTCTGTGCTGACTGTGTTGCTGCGCAGCAGAGAGCAGGCTCTGGACTGATTCCATTCAAATGCTTTTCCTGTATGAAAGGGAGCAGTGAAAGCAACGATGGATGCACCAATGTAAAGGTGATTGTGTGCTGAACAGGTCCAGCACAAGCTTTCAATCCTGGCTCTTCTGCTGTGGGAGCAGAAGCCAAACGTTCGTGCTGTACTCACTGTGCTGCTGGGCTGCTGAAAGCGACCAGCTGAGAATTTGGATTCAAATGGACTTTTAGGTATGAAACCGAGGAGAGACTGCAATGATGGTGACACCGTTGCAAAGCAGCCTGTGTGCTGAAGAGGCCCAGCACTAGCTTTCCCTGCTGGTTCTTCTGCTGTGGGAGCAGATGCCACTGTTCATTCTGTGCTGAGTGTGTTGCTGCGCAGCAGAGAGCAAGCTCTGGACTGATTCCATTCAAATGCTTTTCCTGTATGTAAGGGAGCAGTGAAAGCAACGATGGATGCACCAATGTAAAGGTGATTGTGTGCTGAACAGGTCCAGCACCATCTTTCAATCCTGACACTTCTGCTGTGGGAGCAGAAGCCAAACGTTCGTGCTGTACTCACTGTGCTGCCTGCAGCTGAGAGCGACCAGCTGAGAATTTGGATTCAAACGGACTTTTAGGTATGAAACCGAGGAGAGATTGCAATGATGGTGATACCGTTGCAAAGCAGCCTGTGTGCTGAAGAGGCCCAGCACTAGCTTTCCCTGCTGGTTCTTCTGCTGTGGGAGCAGATGCCACTGTTCATTCTGCGCTGACTGTGTTGCTGCGCAGCAGAGAGCAGGCTCTGAACTGATTCCATTCAAATGCTTTTCCTGTATGAAAGGGAGCAGTGAAAGCAACGATGGATGCACCAATGTAAAGGTGATTGTGTGCTGAACAGGTCCAGCACAAGCTTTCCCTCCTGGCTCTTCTGCTGTGGGAGCAGAAGCCAAACGTTCGTGCTGTACTCACTGTGCTGCTGGGCAGCTGAAAGCGACCAGCTGAGAATTTGGATTCAAATGGACTTTTAGGTATGAAACCGAGGAGAGACTGCAATGATGGTGACACCGTTGCAAAGCAGCCTGTGTGCTGAAGAGGCCCAGCACTAGCTTTCCCTGCTGGTTCTTCTGCTGTGGGAGCAGATGCCACTGTTCATTCTGTGCTGACTGTGTTGCTGCGCAGCAGAGAGCAGGCTCTGAACTGATTCCATTCAAATGATTTTCCTGTATGAAAGGGAGCAGTGAAAGCAACGATGGATGCACCAATGAAAAGGTGATTCTGTGCTGAACAGGTCCAGCACCAGCTTTCCCTCCTGGCTCTTCTGCTGTGGGAGCAGAGGCCAAACGTTCATGCTGTACTCACTGTGCTGCCTGCAGCTGAGAGCGACCAGCTGAGAATTTGGATTCAAATGGACTTTTAGGTATGAAACCGAGGAGAGACTGCAATGATGGTGACACCGTTGCAAAGCAGCCTGTGTGCTGAAGAGGCCCAGCACTAGCTTTCCCTGCTGGTTCTTCTGCTGTGGGAGCAGATGCCACTGTTCATTCTGTGCTGTGTTGCTGCGCAGCAGAGAGCAGGCTCTGAACTGATTCCATTCAAATGATTTTCCTGTATGAAAGGGAGCAGTGAAAGCAACGATGGATGCACCAATGTAAAGGTGATTGTGTGCTGAACAGGTCCAGCACCAGCTTTCAATCCTGGCTCTTCTGCTGTGGGAGCAGAAGCCAAACGTTCGTGCTGTACTCACTGTGCTGCTGGGCAGCTGAAAGCGACCAGCTGAGAATTTGGATTCAAATGGACTTTTAGGTATGAAACCGAGGAGAGAGTGCAATGATGGTGACACCGTTGCAAAGCAGCCTGTGTGCTGAAGAGGCCCAGCACTAGCTTTCCCTGCTGGTTCTTCTGCTGTGGGAGCAGATGCCACTGTTCATTCTGCGCTGACTGTGTTGCTGCGCAGCAGAGAGCAGGCTCTGGACTGATTCCATTCAAATGATTTTCCTGTATGAAAGTGAGCAGTGAAAGCAACGATGGATGCACCAATGTAAAGGTGATTGTGTGCTGAACAGGTCCAGCACAAGCTTTAAATCCTGACAATTCTGCTGTGGGAGCAGAGGCCAAACGTTCGTGCTGTACTCACTGGGCTGCTGGGCAGCTGAAAGCGACCAGCTGAGAATTTGGATTCAAATGGACTTTTAGGTATGAAACCGAGGAGAGACTGCAATGATGGTGACACCGTTGCAAAGCAGCCTGTGTGCTGAAGAGGCCCAGCATTAGCTTTCCCTGCTGGTTCTTCTGCTGTGGGAGCAGATGCCACTGTTCTTTCTGTGCTGACTGTGTTGCTGCCAGCAGAGAGCAGGCTCTGAACTGATTCCATTCAAATGCTTTTCCTGCATGAAAGGGAGAAGTGAAAGCAACGATGGATGCACCAATGTAAAGGTGATTGTGTGCTGAACAGGTCCAGCACAAGCTTTCAATCCTGGCTCTTCTGCTGTGGGAGCAGAGGCCAAACGTTCGTGCTGTACTCACTGTGCTGCTGGGCAGCTGACAGCGACCAGCTGAGAATTTGGATTCAAATGGACTTTTAGGTATGAAACCGAGGAGAGACTGCAATGATGGTGACACCGTTGCAAAGCAGCCTGTGTGCTGAAGAGGCCCAGCATTAGCTTTCCCTGCTGGTTCTTCTGCTGTGGGAGCAGATGCCACTGTTCATTCTGCGCTGACTGTGTTGCTGCGCAGGAGAGAGCAGGCTCTGAACTGATTCCATTCAAATGCTTTTCCTGTATGAAAGTGAGCAGTGAAAGCAACGATGGATGCACCAATATAAAGGTGATTGTGTGCTGAACAGGTCAAGCAACAGCTTTCAATCCTGGCTCTTCTGCTGTGGGAGCAGAGGCCAAACGTTCGTGCTGTACTCACTGTGCTGCCTGCAGCTGAGAGAGACCAGCTGAAAATTTGGATTCAAATGGAGTTTTAGGTATGAAACCGAGGAGAGACTGCAATGATGGTGACACCGTTGCAAAGCAGCCTGTGTGCTGAAGAGGCCCAGCACTAGCTTTCCCTGCTGGTTCTTCTGCTGTGGGAGCAGATGCCACTGTTCATTCTGTGCTGACTGTGTTGCTGCGCAGCAGAGAGCAGGCTCTGAACTGATTCCATTCAAATGCTTTTCCTGTATGAAAGGGAGCAGTGAAAGCAACGATGGATGCACCAATGTAAAGGTGATTGTGTGCTGAACAGGTCCAGCACAAGCTTTCAATCCTGGCTCTTCTGCTGTGGGAGCAGAAGCCAAACGTTCGTGCTGTACTCACTGTGCTGCTGGGCAGCTGAAAGCGACCAGCTGAGAATTTGGATTCAAATGGACTTTTAGGTATGAAACCGAGGAGAGACTGCAATGATGGTGACACCGTTGCAAAGCAGCCTGTGTGCTGAAGAGGCCCAGCACTAGCTTTCCCTGCTGGTTCTTCTGCTGTGGGAGCAGATGCCACTGTTCTTTCTGTGCTGACTGTGTTGCTGCCAGCAGAGAGCAGGCTCTGAACTGATTCCATTCAAATGCTTTTCCTGCATGAAAGGGAGCAGTGAAAGCAACGATGGATGCACCAATGTAAAGGTGATTGTGTGCTGAACAGGTCCAGCACCAGCTTTCAATCCTGGCTCTTCTGCTGTGGGAGCAGAAGCCAAACGTTCGTGCTGTACTCACTGTGCTGCCTGCAGCTGAGAGCGACCAGCTGAGAATTTGGATTCAAATGGACTTTTAGGTATGAAACCAAGGAGAGACTGCAATGATGGTGACACCGTTGCAAAGCAGCCTGTGTGCTGAAGAGGCCCAGCACTAGCTTTCCCTGCTGGTTCTTCTGCTGTGGGAGCAGATGCCACTGTTCATTCTGTGCTGACTGTGTTGCTGCGCAGCAGAGAGCAGGCTCTGGACTGATTCCATTCAAATGCTTTTCCTGTATGAAAGGGAGCAGTGAAAGCAACGATGGATGCACCAATGTAAAGGTGATTGTGTGCTGAACAGGTCCAGCACAAGCTTTCAATCCTGGCTCTTCTGCTGTGGGAGCAGAGGCCAAACGTTCGTGCTGTACTCACTGTGCTGCCTGCAGCTGAGAGCGACCAGCTGAGAATTTGGATTCAAATGGACTTTTAGGTATGAAACCGAGGAGAGACTGCAATGATGGTGACACCGTTGCAAAGCAGCCTGTGTGCTGAAGAGGCCCAGCACTAGCTTTCCCTGCTGGTTCTTCTGCTGTGGGAGCAGATGCCACTGTTCATTCTGTGCTGACTGTGTTGCTGCGCAGCAGAGAGCAGGCTCTGAACTGATTCCATTCAAATGCTTTTCCTGTATGAAAGTGAGCAGTGAAAGCAACGATGGATGCACCAATGTAAAGGTGATTGTGTGCTGAACAGGTCCAGCACAGCTTTCCCTCCTGGCTCTTCTGCTGTGGGAGCAGAAGCCAAACGTTCGTGCTGTACTCACTGTGCTGCCTGCAGCTGAGAGAGACCAGCTGAGAATTTGGATTCAAATGGAGTTTTAGGTATGAAACCGAGGAGAGACTGCAATGATGGTGACACCGTTGCAAAGCAGCCTGTGTGCTGAAGAGGCCCAGCACTAGCTTTCCCTGCTGGTTCTTCTGCTGTGGGAGCAGATGCCACTGTTCATTCTGTGCTGACTGTGTTGCTGCGCAGCAGAGAGCAGGCTCTGAACTGATTCCATTCAAATGCTTTTCCTGTATGAAAGGGAGCAGTGAAAGCAACGATGGATGCACCAATGTAAAGGTGATTGTGTGCTGAACAGGTCCAGCACAAGCTTTCCCTCCTGGCTCTTCTGCTGTGGGAGCAGAAGCCAAACGTTCGTGCTGTACTCACTGTGCTGCCTGCAGCTGAGAGCGACCAGCTGAGAATTTGGATTCAAATGGACTTTTAGGTATGAAACCGAGGAGAGACTGCAATGATGGTGACACCGTTGCAAAGCAGCCTGTGTGCTGAAGAGGCCCAGCACTAGCTTTCCCTGCTGGTTCTTCTGCTGTGGGAGCAGATGCCACTGTTCTTTCTGTGCTGACTGTGTTGCTGCGTAGCAGAGAGCAGGCTCTGGACTGATTCCATTCAAATGCTTTTCCTGTATGAAAGTGAGCAGTGAAAGCAACGATGGATGCACCAATGTAAAGGTGATTGTGTGCTGAACAGGTCCAGCACCAGCTTTCCCTCCTGGCTCGTCTGCTGTGGGAGCAGAGGCCAAACGTTCGTGCTGTACTCACTGTGCTGCCTGCAGCTGAGAGAGACCAGCTGAGAATTTGGATTCAAATGGAGTTTTAGGTATGAAACCGAGGAGAGACTGCAATGATGGTGACACCGTTGCAAAGCAGCCTGTGTGCTGAAGAGGCCCAGCACTAGCTTTCCCTGCTGGTTCTTCTGCTGTGGGAGCAGATGCCACTGTTCATTCTGTGCTGACTGTGTTGCTGCGCAGCAGAGAGCAGGCTCTGGACTGATTCCATTCAAATGCTTTTCCTGTATGAAAGTGAGCAGTGAAAGCAACGATGGATGCACCGATGTAAAGGTGATTGTGTGCTGAACAGGTCCAGCACCAGCTTTCAATCCTGACACTTCTGCTGTGGGAGCAGAGGCCAAACGTTCGTGCTGTACTCACTGTGCTGCCTGCAGCTGAGACAAACCAGCTGAGAATTTGGATTCAAACGGACTTTTAGGTATGAAACCGAGGAGAGACTGCAATGATGGTGACACCGTTGCAAAGCAGCCTGTGTGCTGAAGAGGCCCAGCACTAGCTTTCCCTGCTGGTTCTTCTGCTGTGGGAGCAGATGCCACTGTTCATTCTGTGCTGACTGTGTTGCTGCGCAGCAGAGAGCAGGCTCTGGACTGATTCCATTCAAATGATCTGTATGAAAGGGAGCAGTGAAAGCAACGATGGATGCACCAATGTAAAAGTGACTGTGTGCTGAACAGGTCCAACACAAGCTTTCAATCCTGGCTCTTCTGCTGTGGGAGCAGAAGCCAAACGTTCGTGCTGTACGCACTGTGCTGCTGGGCAGCTGAAAGCGACCAGCTGAGAATTTGGATTCAAATGGACTTTTAGGTATGAAACCGAGGAGAGACTGCAATGATGGTGACACCGTTGCAAAGCAGCCTGTGTGCTGAAGAGGCCCAGCATTAGCTTTCCCTGCTGGTTCTTCTGCTGTGGGAGCAGATGCCACTGTTCATTCTGCGCTGACTGTGTTGCTGCGCAGCAGAGAGCAGGCTCTGAACTGATTGCATTCAAATGATTTTCCTGTATGAAAGTGAGCAGTGAAAGCAACGATGGATGCACCAATATAAAGGTGATTGTGTCCTGAACAGGTCAAGCAACAGCTTTCCCTCCTGGCTCTTCTGCTGTGGGAGCAGCAGAGGCCAAACGTTCGTGCTGTACTCACTGTGCTGCCTGCAGCTGAGAGAGACCAGCTGAGAATTTGGATTCAAATGGAGTTTTAGGTATGAAACCGAGGAGAGACTGCAATGATGGTGACACCGTTGCAAAGCAGCCTGTGTGCTGAAGAGGCCCAGCACTAGCTTTCCCTGCTGGTTCTTCTGCTGTGGGAGCAGATGCCACTGTTCATTCTGTGCTGACTGTGTTGCTGCGCAGCAGAGAGCAGGCTCTGAACAGATTCCATTCAAATGCTTTTCCTGTATGAAAGGGAGCAGTGAAAGCAACGATGGATGCACCAATGTAAAGGTGATTGTGTGCTGAACAGGTCCAGCACAAGCTTTCAATCCTGGCTCTTCTGCTGTGGGAGCAGAGGCCAAACGTTCGTGCTGTACTCACTGGGCTGCCTGCAGCTGAGAGCGACCAGCTGAGAATTTGGATTCAAATGGACTTTTAGGTATTAAACCGAGGAGAGACTGCAATGATGGTGACACCGTTGCAAAGCAGCCTGTGTGCTGAAGAGGCCCAGCACCAGCTTTCCCTGCTGGTTCTTCTGCTGTGGGAGCAGATGCCACTGTTCATTCTGTGCTGACTGTGTTGCTGCGCAGCAGAGAGCAGGCTCTGGACTGATTCCATTCAAAAGCTTTTCCTGTATGAAAGTGAGCAGTGAAAGCAACGATGGATGCACCAATGTAAAGGTGATTGTGTGCTGAACAGGTCCAGCACAAGCTTTCAATCCTGGCTCTTCTGCTGTGGGAGCAGCGGCCAAACGTTCGTGCTGTACTCACTGTGCTGCTGGGCTGCTGAAAGCGACCAGCTGAGAATTTGGATTCAAATGGACTTTTAGGTATGAAACCGAGGAGAGACTGCAATGATGGTGACACCGTTGCAAAGCAGCCTGTGTGCTGAAGAGGCCCAGCACTAGCTTTCCCTGCTGGTTCTTCTGCTGTGGGAGCAGATGCCACTGTTCATTCTGTGCTGACTGTGTTGCTGCGCAGCAGAGAGCAGGCTCTGGACTGATTCCATTCAAATGCTTTTCCTGTATGAAAGGGAGCAGTGAAAGCAACGATGGATGCACCAATGTAAAGGTGATTGTGTGCTGAACAGGTCCAGCAACAGCTTTCCCTCCTGGCTCTTCTGCTGTGGGAGCAGAGGCCAAACGTTCGTGCTGTACTCACTGTGCTGCCTGCAGCTGAGAGAGACCAGCTGAGAATTTGGATTCAAATGGACTTTTAGGTATGAAACCGAGGAGAGACTGCAATGATGGTGACACCGTTGCAAAGCAGCCTGTGTGCTGAAGAGGCCCAGCACTAGCTTTCCCTGCTGGTTCTTCTGCTGTGGGAGCAGATGCCACTGTTCTTTCTGTGCTGACTGTGTTGCTGCGCAGCAGAGAGCAGGCTCTGGACTGATTCCATTCAAATGCTTTTCCTGTATGAAAGGGAGCAGTGAAAGCAACGATGGATGCACCAATGTAAAGGTGATTGTGTGCTGAACAGGTCCAGCACAAGCTTTCAATCCTGGCTCTTCTGCTGTGGGAGCATAAACCAAACGTTCGTGCTGTACTCACTGTGCTGCTGGGCAGCTGAAAGCGACCAGCTGAGAATTTGGATTCAAATGGACTTTTAGGTATGAAACCGAGGAGAGACTGCAATGATGGTGACACCGTTGCAAAGCAGCCTGTGTGCTGAAGAGGCCCAGCATTACCTTTCCCTGCTGGTTCTTCTGCTGTGGGAGCAGATGCCACTGTTCATTCTGCGCTGACTGTGTTGCTGCGCAGCAGAGAGCAGGCTCTGAACTGATTCCATTCAAATGCTTTTCCTGTATGAAAGGGAGCAGTGAAAGCAACGATGGATGCACCAATGTAAAGGTGATTGTGTGCTGAACAGGTCCAGCACAAGCTTTCAATCCTGGCTCTTCTGCTGTGGGAGCAGAGGCCAAACTTTCGTGCTGTACTCACTGTGCTGCTGGGCAGCTGAAAGCGACCAGCTGAGAATTTGGATTCAAATGGAGTTTTAGGTATGAAACCGAGGAGAGACTGCAATGATGGGACACCGTTGCAAAGCAGCCTGTGTGCTGAAGAGGCCCAGCATTAGCTTTCCCTGCTGGTTCTTCTGCTGTGGGAGCAGATGCCACTGTTCATTCTGTGCTGACTGTGTTGCTGCGCAGCAGAGAGCAGGCTCTGAACTGATTCCATTCAAATGCTTTTCCTGTATGAAAGTGAGCAGTGAAAGCAACGATGGATGCACCAATGTAAAGGTGATTGTGTGCTGAACAGGTCAAGCAACAGCTTTCCCTCCTGGCTCTTCTGCTGTGGGAGCAGAGGCCAAACGTTCGTGCTGTACTCACTGGGCTGCCTGCAGCTGAGAGCGACCAGCTGAGAATTTGGATTCAAATGGACTTTTAGGTATGAAACCGAGGAGAGACTGCAATGATGGTGACACCGTTGCAAAGCAGCCTGTGTGCTGAAGAGGCCCAGCACTAGCTTTCCCTGCTGGTTCTTCTCCTGTGGGAGCAGATGCCACTGTTCTGTCTGTGCTGACTGTGTTGCTGCCAGCAGAGAGCAGGCTCTGAACTGATTCCATTCAAATGCTTTTCCTGCATGAAAGGGAGCAGTGAAAGCAACGATGGATGCACCAATGTAAAGGTGATTGTGTGCTGAACAGGTCCAGCACCAGCTTTCAATCCTGACACTTCTGCTGTGGGAGCAGAGGCCAAACGTTCGTGCTGTACTCACTGTGCTGCTGGGCAGCTGAGAGAGACCAGCTGAGAATTTGGATTCAAATGGACTTTTAGGTATGAAACCGAGGAGAGACTGCAATGATGGTGACACCGTTGCAAAGCAGCCTGTGTGCTGAAGAGGCCCAGCACCAGCTTTCCCTGCTGGTTCTTCTGCTGTGGGAGCAGATGCCACTGTTCGTTTTGTGCTGACTGTGTTGCTGCGCAGCAGAGAGCAGGCTCTGGACTGATTCCATTCAAATGCTTTTCCTGTATGAAAGTGAGCAGTGAAAGCAACGATGGATGCACCAATGTAAAGGTGATTCTGCGATGAACAGGTACAGCACCAGCTTTCCCTCCTGGCTCTTCTGCTGTGGGAGCAGAGGCCAAACGTTCGTGCTGTACTCACTGTGCTGCTGGGCAGCTGAAAGCGACCAGCTGAGAATTTGGATTCAAATGGACTTTTAGGTATGAAACCGAGGAGAGACTGCAATGATGGTGACACCGTTGCAAAGCAGCCTGTGTGCTGAAGAGGCCCAGCACTAGCTTTCCCTGCTGGTTCTTCTGCTGTGGGAGCAGATGCCACTGTTCATTCTGTGCTGACAGTGTTGCTGCGTAGCAGAGAGCAGGCTCTGGACTGATTCCATTCAAATGCTTTTCCTGTATGAAAGTGAGCAGTGAAAGCAACGATGGATGCACCAATGTAAAGGTGATTGTGTGCTGAACAGGTCCAGCACCAGCTTTCCCTCCTGGCTCTTCTGCTGTGGGAGCAGAGGCCAAACGTTCGTGCTGTACTCACTGTGCTGCCTGCAGCTGAGAGCGACCAGCTGAGAATTTGGATTCAAATGGACTTTTAGGTATGAAACCGAGGAGAGACTGCAATGATGGTGACACCGTTGCAAAGCAGCCTGTGTGCTGAAGAGGCCCAGCACTAGCTTTCCCTGCTGGTTCTTCTGCTGTGGGAGCAGATGCCACTGTTCATTCTGCTGACTGTGTTGCTGCGCAGCAGAGAGCAGGCTCTGGACTAATTCCATTCAAATGCTTTTCCTGTATGAAAGTGAGCAGTGAAAGCAACGATGGATGCACCAATGTAAAGGTGATTGTGTGCTGAACAGGTCCAGCACCAGCTTTCCCTCCTGGCTCTTCTGCTGTGGGAGCTGAAGCCAAACGTTCGTGCTGTACTCACTGTGCTGCCTGCAGCTGAGAGCGACCAGCTGAGAATTTGGATTCAAATGGACTTTTAGGTATGAAACCGAGGAGAGACTGCAATGATGGTGACACCGTTGCAAAGCAGCCTGTGTGCTGAAGAGGCCCAGCATGATGGTTCTTCTGCTGTGGGAGCAGACGCCACTGTTCTTTCTGCTGTGTTGCTGCCAGCAGAGAGCAGGCTCTGGACTAATTCCAGCAGGCTCTCAATTCCATTCAAATGCTTTTCCTGTATGAAAGTGAGCAGTGAAAGCAACGATGGATGCACCAATGTAAAGGTGATTGTGTGCTGAACAGGTCCAGCACCAGCTTTCAATCCTGACTCTTCTGCTGTGGGAGCAGAGGCCAAACGTTCATGCTGTACTCACTGGGCTGCTGGGCAGCTGAGAGAGACCAGCTGAGAATTTGGATTCAAATGGACTTTTAGGTATGAAACCGAGGAGAGACTACAATGATGGTGACACCGTTGCAAGCAGCCTGTGTGCTGAAGAGGCCCAGCACTAGCTTTCCCTGCTGGTTCTTTCTGCTGTGGGAGGATTCCATTCAAATGCTTTTCCTGTATGAAAGGGAGCAGTGAAAGCAACGATGGATGCACCAATGTAAAGGTGATTGTGTGCTGAACAGGTCCAGCACAGCTTTCCCTCCTGGCTCTTCTGCTGTGGGAGCAGAAGCCAAACGTTCGTGCTGTACTCACTGTGCTGCCTGCAGCTGAGAGCGACCAGCTGAGAATTTGGATTCAAATGGAGTTTTAGGTATGAAACCGAGGAGAGACTGCAATGATGGTGACACCGTTGCAAAGCAGCCTGTGTGCTGAAGAGGCCCAGCACTAGCTTTCCCTGCTGGTTCTTCTGCTGTGGGAGCAGATGCCACTGTTCTTTCTGTGCTGACTGTGTTGCTGCGCAGCAGAGAGCAGGCTCTGAACTGATTCCATTCAAATGCTTTTCCTGTATGAAAGGGAGCAGTGAAAGCAACGATGGATGCACCAATGTAAAGGTGATTGTGTGCTGAACAGGTCCAGCACAAGCTTTCAATCCTGGCTCTTCTGCTGTGGGAGCAGAAGCCAAACGTTCGTGCTGTACTCACTGTGCTGCCTGCAGCTGAGAGAGACCAGCTGAGAATTTGGATTCAAATGGAGTTTTAGGTATGAAACCGAGGAGAGACTGCAATGATGGTGACACCGTTGCAAAGCAGCCTGTGTGCTGAAGAGGCCCAGCACTAGCTTTCCCTGCTGGTTCTTCTGCTGTGGGAGCAGATGCCACTGTTCATTCTGTGCTGACTGTGTTGCTGCCAGCAGAGAGCAGGCTCTGAACTGATTCCATTCAAATGCTTTTCCTGTATGAAAGGGAGCAGTGAAAGCAACGATGGATGCACCAATGTAAAGGTGATTGTGTGCTGAACAGGTCCAGCACCAGCTTTCAATCCTGGCTCTTCTGCTGTGGGAGCAGAAGCCAAACGTTCGTGCTGTACTCACTGTGCTGCCTGCAGCTGAGAGCGACCAGCTGAGAATTTGGATTCAAATGGACTTTTAGGTATGAAACCGAGGAGAGACTGCAATGATGGTGACACCGTTGCAAAGCAGCCTGTGTGCTGAAGAGGCCCAGCACTAGCTTTCCCTGCTGGTTCTTCTGCTGTGGGAGCAGATGCCACTGTTCATTCTGTGCTGACTGTGTTGCTGCGCAGCAGAGAGCAGGCTCTGAACTGATTCCATTCAAATGCTTTTCCTGTATGAAAGGGAGCAGTGAAAGCAACGATGGATGCACCAATGTAAAGGTGATTGTGTGCTGAACAGGTCCAGCACCAGCTTTCAATCCTGGCTCTTCTGCTGTGGGAGCAGAAGCCAAACGTTCGTGCTGTACTCACTGTGCTGCCTGCAGCTGAGAGCGACCAGCTGAGAATTTGGATTCAAATGGACTTTTAGGTATGAAACCGAGGAGAGACTGCAATGATGGTGACACCGTTGCAAAGCAGCCTGTGTGCTGAAGAGGCCCAGCACTAGCTTTCCCTGCTGGTTCTTCTGCTGTGGGAGCAGATGCCACTGTTCATTCTGTGCTGACTGTGTTGCTGCGCAGCAGAGAGCAGGCTCTGAACTGATTCCATTCAAATGCTTTTCCTGTATGAAAGGGAGCAGTGAAAGCAACGATGGATGCACCAATGTAAAGGTGATTGTGTGCTGAACAGGTCCAGCACAAGCTTTCAATCCTGGCTCTTCTGCTGTGGGAGCAGAAGCCAAACGTTCGTGCTGTACTCACTGTGCTGCTGGGCAGCTAAAGCGACCAGCTGAGAATTTGGATTCAAATGGAGTTTTAGGTATGAAACCGAGGAGAGACTGCAATGATGGTGACACCGTTGCAAAGCAGCCTGTGTGCTGAAGAGGCCCAGCACTAGCTTTCCCTGCTGGTTCTTCTGCTGTGGGAGCAGATGCCACTGTTCATTCTGTGCTGACTGTGTTGCTGCGCAGCAGAGAGCAGGCTCTGAACTGATTCCATTCAAATGCTTTTCCTGTATGAAAGGGAGCAGTGAAAGCAACGATGGATGCACCAATGTAAAGGTGATTGTGTGCTGAACAGGTCCAGCACCAGCTTTCCCTCCTGGCTCTTCTGCTGTGGGAGCAGAAGCCAAACGTTCGTGCTGTACTCACTGTGCTGCTGCAGCTGAGAGCGACCAGCTGAGAATTTGGATTCAAATGGACTTTTAGGTATGAAACCGAGGAGAGACTGCAATGATGGTGACACCGTTGCAAAGCAGCCTGTGTGCTGAAGAGGCCCAGCATTAGCTTTCCCTGCTGGTTCTTCTGCTGTGGGAGCAGATGCCACTGTTCATTCTGTGCTGACTGTGTTGCTGCGCAGCAGAGAGCAGGCTCTGAACTGATTCCATTCAAATGCTTTTCCTGTATGAAAGGGAGCAGTGAAAGCAACGATGGATGCACCAATGTAAAGGTGATTGTGTGCTGAACAGGTCCAGCACCAGCTTTCCCTCCTGGCTCTTCTGCTGTGGGAGCAGAGGTTAAACGTTCGTGCTGTACTCACTGTGCTGCCTGCAGCTGAGAGCGACCAGCTGAGAATTTGGATTCAAATGGAGTTTTAGGTATGAAACCGAGGAGAGACTGCAATGATGGTGACACCGTTGCAAAGCAGCCTGTGTGCTGAAGAGGCCCAGCACTAGCTTTCCCTGCTGGTTCTTCTGCTGTGGGAGCAGATGCCACTGTTCTTTCTGTGCTGACTGTGTTGCTGCGCAGCAGAGAGCAGGCTCTGAACTGATTCCATTCAAATGCTTTTCCTGTATGAAAGGGAGCAGTGAAAGCAACGATGGATGCACCAATGTAAAGGTGATTGTGTGCTGAACAGGTCCAGCACCAGCTTTCAATCCTGACACTTCTGCTGTGGGAGCAGAGGCCAAACGTTCGTGCTGTACTCACTGTGCTGCCTGCAGCTGAGAGCGACCAGCTGAGAATTTGGATTCAAATGGACTTTTAGGTATGAAACCGAGGAGAGACTGCAATGATGGTGACACCGTTGCAAAGCAGCCTGTGTGCTGAAGAGGCCCAGCACTAGCTTTCCCTGCTGGTTCTTCTGCTGTGGGAGCAGATGCCACTGTTCATTCTGTGCTGACTGTGTTGCTGCGCAGCAGAGAGCAGGCTCTGAACTGATTCCATTCAAATGCTTTTCCTGTATGAAAGGGAGCAGTGAAAGCAACGATGGATGCACCAATGTAAAGGTGATTGTGTGCTGAACAGGTCCAGCACAAGCTTTCAATCCTGGCTCTTCTGCTGTGGGAGCAGAGGCCAAACGTTCGTGCTGTACTCACTGTGCTGCCTGGGCAGCTGAGAGCGACCAGCTGAGAATTTGGATTCAAATGGACTTTTAGGTATGAAACCGAGGAGAGACTGCAATGATGGTGACACCGTTGCAAAGCAGCCTGTGTGCTGAAGAGGCCCAGCACTAGCTTTCCCTGCTGGTTCTTCTGCTGTGGGAGCAGATGCCACTGTTCATTCTGTGCTGACTGTGTTGCTGCGCAGCAGAGAGCAGGCTCTGAACTGATTCCATTCAAATGCTTTTCCTGTATGAAAGGGAGCAGTGAAAGCAACGATGGATGCACCAATGTAAAGGTGATTGTGTGCTGAACAGGTCCAGCACAAGCTTTCAATCCTGGCTCTTCTGCTGTGGGAGCAGAAGCCAAACGTTCGTGCTGTACTCACTGTGCTGCCTGCAGCTGAGAGAGACCAGCTGAGAATTTGGATTCAAATGGACTTTTAGGTATGAAACCGAGGAGAGACTGCAATGATGGTGACACCGTTGCAAAGCAGCCTGTGTGCTGAAGAGGCCCAGCACTAGCTTTCCCTGCTGGTTCTTCTGCTGTGGGAGCAGATGCCACTGTTCATTCTGTGCTGACTGTGTTGCTGCGCAGCAGAGAGCAGGCTCTGAACTGATTCCATTCAAATGCTTTTCCTGTATGAAAGGGAGCAGTGAAAGCAACGATGGATGCACCAATGTAAAGGTGATTGTGTGCTGAACAGGTCCAGCACAAGCTTTCCCTCCTGGCTCTTCTGCTGTGGGAGGAGAAGCCAAACGTTCGTGCTGTACTCACTGTGCGGCTGGGCAGCTGAAAGCGACCAGCTGAGAATTTGGATTCAAATGGACTTTTAGGTATGAAACCGAGGAGAGACTGCAATGATGGTGACACCGTTGCAAAGCAGCCTGTGTGCTGAAGAGGCCCAGCACTAGCTTTCCCTGCTGGTTCTTCTGCTGTGGGAGCAGATGCCACTGTTCATTCTGTGCTGACTGTGTTGCTGCCAGCAGAGAGCAGGCTCTGAACTGATTCCATTCAAATGCTTTTCCTGTATGAAAGGGAGCAGTGAAAGCAACGATGGATGCACCAATGTAAAGGTGATTGTGTGCTGAACAGGTCCAGCACCAGCTTTCCCTCCTGGCTCTTCTGCTGTGGGAGCAGAGGCCAAACGTTCGTGCTGTACTCACTGTGCTGCCTGCAGCTGAAAGCGACCAGCTGAGAATTTGGATTCAAATGGACTTTTAGGTATGAAACCGAGGAGAGACTGCAATGATGGTGACACCGTTGCAAAGCAGCCTGTGTGCTGAAGAGGCCCAGCACTAGCTTTCCCTGCTGGTTCTTCTGCTGTGGGAGCAGATGCCACTGTTCATTCTGTGCTGACTGTGTTGCTGCGCAGCAGAGAGCAGGCTCTGAACTGATTCCATTCAAATGCTTTTCCTGTATGAAAGGGAGCAGTGAAAGCAACGATGGATGCACCAATGTAAAGGTGATTGTGTGCTGAACAGGTCCAGCACCAGCTTTCAATCCTGGCTCTTCTGCTGTGGGAGCAGAAGCCAAACGTTCGTGCTGTACTCACTGTGCTGCCTGCAGCTGAGAGAGACCAGCTGAGAATTTGGATTCAAATGGACTTTTAGGTATGAAACCGAGGAGAGACTGCAATGATGGTGACACCGTTGCAAAGCAGCCTGTGTGCTGAAGAGGCCCAGCACTAGCTTTCCCTGCTGGTTCTTCTGCTGTGGGAGCAGATGCCACTGTTCATTCTGTGCTGACTGTGTTGCTGCGCAGCAGAGAGCAGGCTCTGAACTGATTCCATTCAAATGCTTTTCCTGTATGAAAGGGAGCAGTGAAAGCAACGATGGATGCACCAATGTAAAGGTGATTGTGTGCTGAACAGGTCCAGCACCAGCTTTCAATCCTGGCTCTTCTGCTGTGGGAGCAGAAGCCAAACGTTCGTGCTGTACTCACTGTGCTGCCTGCAGCTGAGAGCGACCAGCTGAGAATTTGGATTCAAATGGACTTTTAGGTATGAAACCGAGGAGAGACTGCAATGATGGTGACACCGTTGCAAAGCAGCCTGTGTGCTGAAGAGGCCCAGCACTAGCTTTCCCTGCTGGTTCTTCTGCTGTGGGAGCAGATGCCACTGTTCATTCTGTGCTGACTGTGTTGCTGCGCAGCAGAGAGCAGGCTCTGAACTGATTCCATTCAAATGCTTTTCCTGTATGAAAGGGAGCAGTGAAAGCAACGATGACCAGCTTTCCTCCTGGCTCTTCTGCTGTGGGAGCAGAAGCCAAACGTTCGTGCTGTACTCACTGTGCTGCCTGGGCAGCTGAGAGCGACCAGCTGAGAATTTGGATTCAAATGGACTTTTAGGTATGAAACCGAGGAGAGACTGCAATGATGGTGACACCGTTGCAAAGCAGCCTGTGTGCTGAAGAGGCCCAGCACTAGCTTTCCCTGCTGGTTCTTCTGCTGTGGGAGCAGATGCCACTGTTCATTCTGTGCTGACTGTGTTGCTGCCAGCAGAGAGCAGGCTCTGAACTGATTCCATTCAAATGCTTTTCCTGTATGAAAGGGAGCAGTGAAAGCAACGATGGATGCACCAATGTAAAGGTGATTGTGTGCTGAACAGGTCCAGCACAAGCTTTCAATCCTGGCTCTTCTGCTGTGGGAGCAGAGGCCAAACGTTCGTGCTGTACTCACTGTGCGCTCTGGACTGATTCCATTCAAATGCTTTTCCTGTATGAAAGGGAGCAGTGAAAGCAACGATGGATGCACCAATGTAAAGGTGATTGTGTGCTGAACAGGTCCAGCACCAGCTTTCCCTCCTGGCTCTTCTGCTGTGGGAGCAGAGGCCAAACGTTCGTGCTGTACTCACTGTGCTGCTGGGCAGCTGAAGCGACCAGCTGAGAATTTGGATTCAAATGGAGTTTTAGGTATGAAACCGAGGAGAGACTGCAATGATGGTGACACCGTTGCAAAGCAGCCTGTGTGCTGAAGAGGCCCAGCACTAGCTTTCCCTGCTGGTTCTTCTGCTGTGGGAGCAGATGCCACTGTTCTTTCTGTGCTGACTGTGTTGCTGCCAGCAGAGAGCAGGCTCTGAACTGATTCCATTCAAATGCTTTTCCTGTATGAAAGGGAGCAGTGAAAGCAACGATGGATGCACCAATGTAAAGGTGATTGTGTGCTGAACAGGTCCAGCACCAGCTTTCAATCCTGGCTCTTCTGCTGTGGGAGCAGAAGCCAAACGTTCGTGCTGTACTCACTGTGCTGCCTGCAGCTGAGAGCGACCAGCTGAGAATTTGGATTCAAATGGAGTTTTAGGTATGAAACCGAGGAGAGACTGCAATGATGGTGACACCGTTGCAAAGCAGCCTGTGTGCTGAAGAGGCCCAGCACTAGCTTTCCCTGCTGGTTCTTCTGCTGTGGGAGCAGATGCCACTGTTCATTCTGTGCTGACTGTGTTGCTGCGCAGCAGAGAGCAGGCTCTGAACTGATTCCATTCAAATGCTTTTCCTGTATGAAAGGGAGCAGTGAAAGCAACGATGGATGCACCAATGTAAAGGTGATTGTGTGCTGAACAGGTCCAGCACCAGCTTTCCCTCCTGGCTCTTCTGCTGTGGGAGCAGAGGCCAAACGTTCGTGCTGTACTCACTGTGCTGCCTGCAGCTGAAGAGCGACCAGCTGAGAATTTGGATTCAAATGGACTTTTAGGTATGAAACCGAGGAGAGACTGCAATGATGGTGACACCGTTGCAAAGCAGCCTGTGTGCTGAAGAGGCCCAGCACTAGCTTTCCCTGCTGGTTCTTCTGCTGTGGGAGCAGATGCCACTGTTCATTCTGTGCTGACTGTGTTGCTGCGCAGCAGAGAGCAGGCTCTGAACTGATTCCATTCAAATGCTTTTCCTGTATGAAAGGGAGCAGTGAAAGCAACGATGGATGCACCAATGTAAAGGTGATTGTGTGCTGAACAGGTCCAGCACAAGCTTTCCCTCCTGGCTCTTCTGCTGTGGGAGCAGAAGCCAAACGTTCGTGCTGTACTCACTGTGCTGCCTGCAGCTGAGAGCGACCAGCTGAGAATTTGGATTCAAATGGAGTTTTAGGTATGAAACCGAGGAGAGACTGCAATGATGGTGACACCGTTGCAAAGCAGCCTGTGTGCTGAAGAGGCCCAGCACTAGCTTTCCCTGCTGGTTCTTCTGCTGTGGGAGCAGATGCCACTGTTCTTTCTGTGCTGACTGTGTTGCTGCCAGCAGAGAGCAGGCTCTGAACTGATTCCATTCAAATGCTTTTCCTGTATGAAAGGGAGCAGTGAAAGCAACGATGGATGCACCAATGTAAAGGTGATTGTGTGCTGAACAGGTCCAGCACCAGCTTTCAATCCTGGCTCTTCTGCTGTGGGAGCAGAGGCCAAACGTTCGTGCTGTACTCACTGTGCTGCCTGCAGCTGAGAGCGACCAGCTGAGAATTTGGATTCAAATGGAGTTTTAGGTATGAAACCGAGGAGAGACTGCAATGATGGTGACACCGTTGCAAAGCAGCCTGTGTGCTGAAGAGGCCCAGCACTAGCTTTCCCTGCTGGTTCTTCTGCTGTGGGAGCAGATGCCACTGTTCATTCTGTGCTGACTGTGTTGCTGCGCAGCAGAGAGCAGGCTCTGAACTGATTCCATTCAAATGCTTTTCCTGTATGAAAGGGAGCAGTGAAAGCAACGATGGATGCACCAATGTAAAGGTGATTGTGTGCTGAACAGGTCCAGCACAAGCTTTCAATCCTGGCTCTTCTGCTGTGGGAGCAGAGGCCAAACGTTCGTGCTGTACTCACTGTGCTGCCTGCAGCTGAGAGCGACCAGCTGAGAATTTGGATTCAAATGGAGTTTTAGGTATGAAACCGAGGAGAGACTGCAATGATGGTGACACCGTTGCAAAGCAGCCTGTGTGCTGAAGAGGCCCAGCACTAGCTTTCCCTGCTGGTTCTTCTGCTGTGGGAGCAGATGCCACTGTTCTTTCTGTGCTGACTGTGTTGCTGCGCAGCAGAGAGCAGGCTCTGAACTGATTCCATTCAAATGCTTTTCCTGTATGAAAGGGAGCAGTGAAAGCAACGATGGATGCACCAATGTAAAGGTGATTGTGTGCTGAACAGGTCCAGCACAAGCTTTCAATCCTGGCTCTTCTGCTGTGGGAGCAGAAGCCAAACGTTCGTGCTGTACTCACTGTGCTGCCTGCAGCTGAGAGCGACCAGCTGAGAATTTGGATTCAAATGGAGTTTTAGGTATGAAACCGAGGAGAGACTGCAATGATGGTGACACCGTTGCAAAGCAGCCTGTGTGCTGAAGAGGCCCAGCACTAGCTTTCCCTGCTGGTTCTTCTGCTGTGGGAGCAGATGCCACTGTTCATTCTGTGCTGACTGTGTTGCTGCGCAGCAGAGAGCAGGCTCTGAACTGATTCCATTCAAATGCTTTTCCTGTATGAAAGGGAGCAGTGAAAGCAACGATGGATGCACCAATGTAAAGGTGATTGTGTGCTGAACAGGTCCAGCACAAGCTTTCAATCCTGACACTTCTGCTGTGGGAGCAGAAGCCAAACGTTCGTGCTGTACTCACTGTGCTGCCTGCAGCTGAGAGCGACCAGCTGAGAATTTGGATTCAAATGGAGTTTTAGGTATGAAACCGAGGAGAGACTGCAATGATGGTGACACCGTTGCAAAGCAGCCTGTGTGCTGAAGAGGCCCAGCACTAGCTTTCCCTGCTGGTTCTCCTGCTGTGGGAGCAGATGCCACTGTTCATTCTGTGCTGACAGTGTTGCTGCGCAGCAGAGAGCAGGCTCTGAACTGATTCCATTCAAATGCTTTTCCTGTATGAAAGGGAGAAGTCATTCCAATGGTTTTCCTGTATGAAAGTGAGCAGTGAAAGCAACGATGGATGCACCGATGTAAAAGTGACTGTGTGCTGAACAGGTCCAGCACCAGCTTTCAATCCTGGCTCTTCTGCTGTGGGAGCAGAAGCCAAACGTTCGTGCTGTACTCACTGTGCTGCCTGCAGCTGAGAGAGACCAGCTGAGAATTTGGATTCAAATGGACTTTTAGGTATGAAACCGAGGAGAGACTGCAATGATGGTGACACCGTTGCAAAGCAGCCTGTGTGCTGAAGAGGCCCAGCACTAGCTTTCCCTGCTGGTTCTTCTGCTGTGGGAGCAGATGCCACTGTTCTTTCTGTGTTGACTGTGTTGCTGCGTAGCAGAGAGCAGGCTCTGGACTGATTCCATTCAAATGCTTTTCCTGTATGAAAGTGAGCAGTGAAAGCAACGATGGATGCACCAATGTAAAGGTGATTGTGTGCTGAACAGGTCCAGCACCAGCTTTCAATCCTGGCTCTTCTGCTGTGGGAGCAGAAGCCAAACGTTCGTGCTGTACTCACTGTGCTGCCTGCAGCTGAGAGAGACCAGCTGAGAATTTGGATTCAAATGGACTTTTAGGTATGAAACCGAGGAGAGACTGCAATGATGGTGACACCGTTGCAAAGCAGCCTGTGTGCTGAAGAGGCCCAGCACTAGCTTTCCCTGCTGGTTCTTCTGCTGTGGGAGCAGATGCCACTGTTCATTCTGTGCTGACTGTGTTGCTGCGCAGCAGAGAGCAGGCTCTGAACTGATTCCATTCAAATGCTTTTCCTGTATGAAAGGGAGCAGTGAAAGCAACGATGGATGCACCAATGTAAAGGTGATTGTGTGCTGAACAGGTCCAGCACCAGCTTTCAATCCTGACACTTCTGCTGTGGGAGCAGAGGCCAAACGTTCGTGCTGTACTCACTGTGCTGCCTGCAGCTGAGAGCGACCAGCTGAGAATTTGGATTCAAATGGACTTTTAGGTATGAAACCGAGGAGAGACTGCAATGATGGTGACACCGTTGCAAAGCAGCCTGTGTGCTGAAGAGGCCCAGCACTAGCTTTCCCTGCTGGTTCTTCTGCTGTGGGAGCAGATGCCACTGTTCATTCTGTGCTGACTGTGTTGCTGCGCAGCAGAGAGCAGGCTCTGGACTGATTCCATTCAAATGCTTTTCCTGTATGAAAGTGAGCAGTGAAAGCAACGATGGATGCACCAATGTAAAGGTGATTGTGTGCTGAACAGGTCCAGCACAAGCTTTCAATCCTGGCTCTTCTGCTGTGGGAGCAGAGGCCAAACGTTCGTGCTGTACTCACTGTGCTGCTGGGCAGCTGAAAGCGACCAGCTGAGAATTTGGATTCAAATGGACTTTTAGGTATGAAACCGAGGAGAGACTGCAATGATGGTGACACCGTTGCAAAGCAGCCTGTGTGCTGAAGAGGCCCAGCACTAGCTTTCCCTGCTGGTTCTTCTGCTGTGGGAGCAGATGCCACTGTTCATTCTGTGCTGACTGTGTTGCTGCGCAGCAGAGAGCAGGCTCTGGACTGATTCCATTCAAATGCTTTTCCTGTATGAAAGGGAGCAGTGAAAGCAACGATGGATGCACCAATATAAAGGTGATTGTGTGCTGAACAGGTCCAGCACCAGCTTTCCCTCCTGGCTCTTCTGCTGTGGGAGCAGAGGCCAAACGTTCGTGCTGTACTCACTGTGCTGCCTGCAGCTGAGAGCGACCAGCTGAGAATTTGGATTCAAATGGACTTTTAGGTATGAAACCGAGGAGAGACTGCAATGATGGTGACACCGTTGCAAAGCAGCCTGTGTGCTGAAGAGGCCCAGCACTAGCTTTCCCTGCTGGTTCTTCTGCTGTGGGAGCAGATGCCACTGTTCATTCTGTGCTGACTGTGTTGCTGCCAGCAGAGAGCAGGCTCTGAACTGATTCCATTCAAATGCTTTTCCTGTATGAAAGGGAGCAGTGAAAGCAACGATGGATGCACCAATGTAAAGGTGATTGTGTGCTGAACAGGTCCAGCACAAGCTTTCAATCCTGGCTCTTCTGCTGTGGGAGCAGAAGCCAAACGTTCGTGCTGTACTCACTGTGCTGCCTGCAGCTGAGAGCGACCAGCTGAGAATTTGGATTCAAATGGACTTTTAGGTATGAAACCGAGGAGAGACTGCAATGATGGTGACACCGTTGCAAAGCAGCCTGTGTGCTGAAGAGGCCCAGCACTAGCTTTCCCTGCTGGTTCTTCTGCTGTGGGAGCAGATGCCACTGTTCATTCTGTGCTGACTGTGTTGCTGCGCAGCAGAGAGCAGGCTCTGGACTGATTCCATTCAAATGCTTTTCCTGTATGAAAGGGAGCAGTGAAAGCAAAGATGGATGCTCCAATGTAAAGGAGATTGTGTGCTGAACAGGTCCAGCACCAGCTTTCCCTCCTGGCTCTTCTGCTGTGGGAGCAGAGGCCAAACGTTCGTGCTGTACTCACTGTGCTGCTGGGCAGCTGAGAGCGACCAGCTGAGAATTTGGATTCAAATGGACTTTTAGGTATGAAACCGAGGAGAGACTGCAATGATGGTGACACCGTTGCAAAGCAGCCTGTGTGCTGAAGAGGCCCAGCACTAGCTTTCCCTGCTGGTTCTTCTGCTGTGGGAGCAGATGCCACTGTTCATTCTGTGCTGACTGTGTTGCTGCCAGCAGAGAGCAGGCTCTGAACTGATTCCATTCAAATGCTTTTCCTGTATGAAAGGGAGCAGTGAAAGCAACGATGGATGCACCAATGTAAAGGTGATTGTGTGCTGAACAGGTCCAGCACAAGCTTTCAATCCTGACACTTCTGCTGTGGGAGCAGAGGCCAAACGTTCGTGCTGTACTCACTGTGCTGCCTGCAGCTGAAAGCGACCAGCTGAGAATTTGGATTCAAATGGACTTTTAGGTATGAAACCGAGGAGAGACTGCAATGATGGTACACCGTTGCAAAGCAGCCTGTGTGCTGAAGAGGCCCAGCACTAGCTTTCCCTGCTGGTTCTTCTGCTGTGGGAGCAGATGCCACTGTTCATTCTGTGCTGACTGTGTTGCTGCGCAGCAGAGAGCAGGCTCTGGACTGATTCCATTCAAATGCTTTTCCTGTATGAAAGGGAGCAGTGAAAGCAACGATGGATGCACCGATGTAAAAGTGACTGTGTGCTGAACAGGTCCAGCACCAGCTTTCAATCCTCGCTCTTCTGCTGTGGGAGCAGAAGCCAAACGTTCGTGCTGTACTCACTGTGCTGCTGGGCAGCTGAAAGCGACCAGCTGAGAATTTGGATTCAAATGGACTTTTAGGTATGAAACCGAGGAGAGACTGCAATGATGGTGACACCGTTGCAAAGCAGCCTGTGTGCTGAAGAGGCCCAGCATTAGCTTTCCCTGCTGGTTCTTCTGCTGTGGGAGCAGATGCCACTGTTCATTCTGCGCTGTGTTGCTGCGCAGCAGAGAGCAGGCTCTGAACTGATTCCATTCAAATGCTTTTCCTGTATGAAAGTGAGCAGTGAAAGCAACGATGGATGCACCAATGTAAAGGTGATTGTGTGCTTAACAGGTCCAGCACCAGCATTCCCTCCTGGCTCTTCTGCTGTGGAAGCAGAGGCCAAACGTTCGTGCTGTGCTCCCTGGGCTGCCTGCAGCTGAGAGAGACCAGCTGAGAATTTGGATTCAAATGGACTTTTAGGTATGAAACCGAGGAGAGACTGCAATGATGGTGACACCGTTGCAAAGCAGCCTGTGTGCTGAAGAGGCCCAGCACTAGCTTTCCCTGCTGGTTCTTCTGCTGTGGGAGCAGATGCCACTGTTCATTCTGTGCTGACTGTGTTGCTGCGCAGCAGAGAGCAGGCTCTGGACTGATTCCATTCAAATGCTTTTCCTGTATGAAAGGGAGCAGTGAAAGCAACGATGGATGCACCAATGTAAAGGTGATTGTGTGCTGAACAGGTCCAGCACCAGCTTTCCCTCCTGGCTCTTCTGCTGTGGGAGCAGAGGCCAAACGTTCGTGCTGTACTCACTGTGCTGCCTGCAGCTGAGAGAGACCAGCTGAGAATTTGGATTCAAATGGACTTTTAGGTATGAAACCGAGGAGAGACTGCAATGATGGTGACACCGTTGCAAAGCAGCCTGTGTGCTGAAGAGGCCCAGCACTAGCTTTCCCTGCTGGTTCTTCTGCTGTGGGAGCAGATGCCACTGTTCTTTCTGTGCTGACTGTGTTGCTGCGCAGCAGAGAGCAGGCTCTGGACTGATTCCATTCAAATGCTTTTCCTGTATGAAAGGGAGCAGTGAAAGCAACGATGGATGCACCAATGTAAAGGTGATTGTGTGCTGAACAGGTCCAGCACCAGCTTTCAATCCTGACACTTCTGCTGTGGGAGCAGAGGCCAAACGTTCGTGCTGTACTCACTGTGCTGCCTGCAGCTGAGAGCGACCAGCTGAGAATTTGGATTCAAACGGACTTTTAGGTATGAAACCGAGGAGAGATTGCAATGATGGTGACACCGTTGCAAAGCAGCCTGTGTGCTGAAGAGGCCCAGCACTAGCTTTCCCTGCTGGTTCTTCTGCTGTGGGAGCAGATGCCACTGTTCATTCTGCGCTGACTGTGTTGCTGCGCAGCAGAGAGCAGGCTCTGGACTGATTCCATTCAAATGCTTTTCCTGTATGAAAGGGAGCAGTGAAAGCAACGATGGATGCACCAATGTAAAGGTGATTGTGTGCTGAACAGGTCCAGCACAAGCTTTCAATCCTGGCTCTTCTGCTGTGGGAGCAGAGGCCAAACGTTCGTGCTGTACTCACTGTGCTGCTGGGCAGCTGAAAGCGACCAGCTGAGAATTTGGATTCAAATGGACTTTTAGGTATGAAACCGAGGAGAGACTGCAATGATGGTGACACCGTTGCAAAGCAGCCTGTGTGCTGAAGAGGCCCAGCACTAGCTTTCCCTGCTGGTTCTTCTGCTGTGGGAGCAGATGCCACTGTTCATTCTGTGCTGACTGTGTTGCTGCGCAGCAGAGAGCAGGCTCTGAACTGATTCCATTCCAATGGTTTTCCTGTATGAAAGGGAGCAGTGAAAGCAACGATGGATGCACCGATATAAAAGTGACTGTGTGCTGAACAGGTCCAACACCAGCTTTCCCTCCTGGCTCTTCTGCTGTGGGAGCAGAGGCCAAACGTTCGTGCTGTACTCACTGTGCTGCTGGGCAGCTGAAAGCGACCAGCTGAGAATTTGGATTCAAATGGACTTTTAGGTATGAAACCGAGGAGAGACTGCAATGATGGTGACACCGTTGCAAAGCAGCCTGTGTGCTGAAGAGGCCCAGCACTAGCTTTCCCTGCTGGTTCTTCTGCTGTGGGAGCAGATGCCACTCTTCGTTCTGTGCTGACTGTGTTGCTGCCAGCAGAGAGCAGGCTCTGAACTGATTCCATTCAAATGCTTTTCCTGTATGAAAGGGAGCAGTGAAAGCAACGATGGATGCACCAATGTAAAGGTGATTGTGTGCTGAACAGGTCCAGCACAAGCTTTCAATCCTGGCTCTTCTGCTGTGGGAGCAGAAGCCAAACGTTCGTGCTGTACTCACTGTGCTGCCTGCAGCTGAAAGCGACCAGCTGAGAATTTGGATTCAAATGGACTTTTAGGTATGAAACCGAGGAGAGACTGCAATGATGGTGACACCGTTGCAAAGCAGCCTGTGTGCTGAAGAGGCCCAGCACTAGCTTTCCCTGCTGGTTCTTCTGCTGTGGGAGCAGATGCCACTGTTCATTCTGTGCTGACTGTGTTGCTGCGCAGCAGAGAGCAGGCTCTGGACTGATTCCATTCAAATGCTTTTCCTGTATGAAAGGGAGCAGTGAAAGCAACGATGGATGCACCGATGTAAAAGTGACTGTGTGCTGAACAGGTCCAGCACCAGCTTTCAATCCTCGCTCTTCTGCTGTGGGAGCAGAAGCCAAACGTTCGTGCTGTACTCACTGTGCTGCTGGGCAGCTGAAAGCGACCAGCTGAGAATTTGGATTCAAATGGACTTTTAGGTATGAAACCGAGGAGAGACTGCAATGATGGTGACACCGTTGCAAAGCAGCCTGTGTGCTGAAGAGGCCCAGCACTAGCTTTCCCTGCTGGTTCTTCTGCTGTGGGAGCAGATGCCACTGTTCATTCTGCGCTGTGTTGCTGCGCAGCAGAGAGCAGGCTCTGAACTGATTCCATTCAAATGCTTTTCCTGTATGAAAGGGAGTAGTGAAAGCAACGATGGATGCACCAATGTAAAGGTGATTGTGTGCTGAACAGGTCCAGCACCAGCTTTCAATCCTGACACTTCTGCTGTGGGAGCAGAGGCCAAACGTTCGTGCTGTACTCACTGTGCTGCCTGCAGCTGAGAGCGACCAGCTGAGAATTTGGATTCAAATGGACTTTTAGGTATGAAACCGAGGAGAGACTGCAATGATGGTGACACCGTTGCAAAGCAGCCTGTGTGCTGAAGAGGCCCAGCACTAGCTTTCCCTGCTGGTTCTTCTGCTGTGGGAGCAGATGCCACTGTTCATTCTGTGCTGACTGTGTTGCTGCGCAGCAGAGAGCAGGCTCTGAACTGATTCCATTCAAATGCTTTTCCTGTATGAAAGGGAGCAGTGAAAGCAACGATGGATGCACCAATGTAATGGTGATTGTGTGCTGAACAGGTCCAGCACAAGCTTTCAATCCTG